>NW_023415730.1:0-25000 GCF_013373865.1 Monomorium pharaonis | reverse complement strand
TATTAAAGAATCATTGAGCACGCACTGATCTGTTCTGTCTGCCAAACGTATAGGCAGTATACACGAAAGTATACTTAAGATGATCTCTTTCAGCTGTCAAAACATTTGTATGAAAACGCGAAGGCAAAAGAAAATCGCGTAGCTCGTAATACCGCAACATTTAGCGCAGCTGACACGAATTGACTGTAAAAAATGTGTTTCTTTACGTTGCTCTCAATGACTCGAGTTATTTTCTAAGTATCTCAAATATTAACTACATTTCCTCCTTCCGAATTCTACTGTGTTGATTCATCATTTTCGTGAATCGCACTGTGTTCGCCCACAGAATTATTCGGAGATGTAACACGGTTATTCTCTGCGTTTGGTTGGCACGAGTATAAAGTTTTTTGGGGAATTACGCTGAGATAAATAGAACAAATAGTAAAAAAAATACTCTAATATTAACTTAAATATTCTAATATTAAAGGAAATAAAATATATGAATATAATTAACGTCGCCGATCGTGAAATAAGAAAGTGCAGAAATTTAAAGAGAGCAGAGATGAAAAAAGAGAAAGAGATATTGCTTATAATTATTTATATCACATTCTATTCTCGTTACATAATCTCTCGAGAACCTACCCATTGATTGAAGAATCCGCCATTAAAGATACAAATTTCACATTTTCAAAAATTATGTTCTCTTGTCTAGAGTTACTTCTTTATGTACTAAGAAAGAAATCGATAACGTACGGTTTTCGCACAGTAAATTAATCCACGACACAAATTGGTCTCGAAGCAAGAGAAATCCCACTTGCGTGGACACTGAAAAATTTTAGGAGCGCAGACTTGTCGCGAGACATTTCTTTGAACAGGTGTGCGATAAAATCCACGAGCAAAAATAGACCGGAAGATAGATAGACTCTCGCTTACTCGACGTGACGTCTTGTAGTATACGTATGTACTAAGTATACGTACTCCAAGTATACGTACGTATCTTGTGTGTCCGTATTTTAGTGGCATTTGATTGAGCATTAAAACGTTTTTGGGAATCAATGCGCATTCAAATAGTTTCGTGGAAAAGGAACTGTATACGTTCTACATTCCATGGATATTCGTACAGTATCTTAAAATATATTGAGACATAAACTTGAAAATTTAATTTAATGTAAAATGCTTTTTATGGTGTACTCACATTGTCATTTTGAAGTAAACTATAAGAATTGTTTGATGGCCCTGGACTGGGTGAAGTAAGTTCCGAAAGTTTGCTAGGGGATAATTTTTCGCTGGTTCCACCTTCCGCGCTGTCGGTACTTCCGCTACCACTGGAAAGACAAATTGATAATAATTAATTGCAATTCCCAAGTCGCGAGTCTCCATAATTTTGTCGAGCATACTGAAAACTTTAAAGTAAAATATCAAAAATTAATCTGTATTTCGCCATTATTCGTCTTTTCCATTTTCAATAATGCTGATTAATTTACTATCAAGATGAAAATAATGGATTTAATGAATTCATATTAAAAGTATACCCTTTCTAAATACGAATGTAAAAATGTTGGAAACTATGGATCCAATTGATAATTTTTATTGTCATGTTCGCGTAACATCGCAGTTCCTTCGATACTGTCAAATCTTGTTTACACTTTATTTATATTTGATATGAAAACTTCTCGTTGGCATAGTTATCGAGCGCTATTATTAACTAGAACGTAAACACTGAATGTCGCGAATTTTATTCGGTGCCTTCGTGGAAGGATGCGCGGTTATAACTTTGAAAACCACGGTCCTAGCTCCTGAGCATCGCGAGAGACTGAGGAGAGGACGAGGCCTATAGTCGACTATAGCGCGAAAGGCGCAGGTATTATTAAAACCTAACAAGTACAAAGTGACTCGGTAGACCGGTTCGACGATACCACCGGCATAGCATTTAATTCTTCTACAATGTTAAATGCAGCGCGAACGATACCCGAACATTCCGATCTCGTTGCCAACTTAACCTCGGCCTTGGTTGGCTAGAAAATATTCCCTTGTTCCTGATAACTGACCTCCGATTTTAATAGCCTTTTCCTATGATTTTATTTTCATATCCTCTTTCATTCACTTACGGCTCTAAAGCGAATGAAGCTTCACGCGATGTGGGCATGTTACAACTGTACTACGCATGTGTGTGTAGTGTCATAAACCATTCAAAATCATTGAACTCGCCATAAAGCAATTCTACTAATCTATAAATATATCTTGTGCGTGATCTTGTTATATTAAATGAAGAGTTATGATGAATAAAAATATAGTTTTAAGAATTTAAAATACATCTTGCATATAAAAAGCAACGTGATAGAAACATATTCTTTGACGAACATTTATATTTTGTAATCAAATTTTTTTTAATCAAAATATAATTAGTAGTCTGATTACTGAATTACTGAATACGATTAAACAATTCTTATGTGTTTTAAATATTGTTAATAAAAAGTAATAATAATGACAATGAAAATATAATCGGAAAAACTTGACAAATTTTTTTTAGTATCTTTGATAGGTTATCTGAGTTTTTATGATTCTATACGCAAGTTATTGATAAATGTTGCCCATCATAAAACACACATACACACGCACACATACAAATTAACTATTCATCTTACAAGTTGTGTCTGTATCGTGCATTTGCGTCACGCATGTAAATATACATATTATGACGTATGCGGGTCAAAAGATGAGCGTTGATCTACTATTTGCAACATATCACGTTAGATATATCGCATCTTAATTCTAACGTGTAAATTACACATTTATATACATTGACATAATAAGTAATGCAATGTATTTTAATTTTTTGAATTTTTGCTTAATAATATTGTTATTTCTGTCAATTATTCTTTTCTTTTATTTGCTCTTTATTTTCTATAAATGCCTTCAAAGAGAATTAATTAAAATTAAATTTTTTAGAATTTATATCCGCGTTAAATTATTTTTTCGAGACTCTGAATCGTCTCATGAATTATCCGATATCGTTTTCTGATAGGAAAAGTAGTAGTCCTTTTAAAAAGTCAATGACTCACAAGTAACGTTGACGAATATCGCGCGCATGTGTTTCCAGAGGACGATAACAATTGTCACAGATCCAATCTTTAGTACAGAGGTAACAACGATTACTAGTGAAAAAAGTGATTAGATTGCATCCCGTAACTCTGGCCTCGTTCAGCATCATCTCACTTATTTCTCTAGGGTTCATTTTGAAATATTGTCGACGCTAGCTACCGAACACATTCTTAATTTCTTTAATTGCGCACGAGTCGTTATTCGTACTTTATATTCATCACATTATAATGTTCCGAACAGTCCCGCATCTTTCCGTTTGATTTTCCGTACACGACACATTAACACGGGTAGAATCGCGAAAAGACATACAGCTACATGCAGATATCGTATCGCGCGATAACGCCCCGCCTACTTTGCACCACGAGAGAGTGAAGACTCAAGCCGAGTGCGGATCAAACCAACACGATATCCAGCCCTCGCACGCAATCAGTAATTGCTCTTAACAGTATCTTGGATATTGGCGATAATATTAATAGTGTGAAGATGAGGCCAACATAATTCTCTGATTCTCTGATAAAAATTTCGCAAAACTTTTCTTTCGACTCAGATTTCCAAATTTTAATGATAAAAAAAGATTGTTTTTCGAAGAATGGCAGGCCACGGGGATGTATTTTATCATGAAATACTTCAAATATTTATTAATTTATTTATGAATTATTGATTAGAAAATTTGAATTTTTATGTCGGATGAGAGACACTCAGACTATTACATGCTGGTATACACAACGTTCGAGGTGTGTCGATGAGGAAGGTTTCGTAATAAGCTTCAATCAACGACGGAAAGGTCGTTGCGATTAACTGCGATACTGCGCGATAATGTACGTGTCTTATATTACACATACTTCGCGGTACAAATAGCATACGTTTGTATTTTATGAGGGATTATAAACGTTTACCTGTAGCGTTCAACAGTTCATTGTATATGTAAGTATATATTTAGATACATTTAAGTGTTATAGTATTACCACGAAGGAATGTACATAAATATTTTCCGAATTGATACTATTTCTCTCGTCGTCTATGTATAAATATAAAATGGATTTGAAAATAATAATAACGCTTTTAAATCTTATATTAATAATGTTTAAAATGTGTGTTATAATAATAACGTTCTTAAATCTTAAATCGTGCGATGTATGAAATGATAAAGCGATTCCAATTTCAACAAGACTCACCTCTCTGTTGGTCCGGTGGAGTAACTGGAAGATTCTTCACCAGATTCGACGCTGTTGAAAGACGCACAGTTCATTTTTCTTTCTTCCCACTGCGAACGTACCTCATCCTGCACGCGCCTCTTTAATTCTTCGACTCTACGTCTCTCCTCCGAAATTACTTGGCTCCCTGGAAGAAAATCAATATTTCTATTTTTGCCCGTTCTTCTTAGACTACTGCAGTATTGCAAAGTTTATAGATTGACATAACTCGCACCTTGTTTAGCTAAATGAAGCTGCCGATTCCTTTCAATTTCTTTCAGCGATTCGATCGTTTTTCTTCCTAAGCTACCTTGATTATTTACGATAGGAGAATCATTGGTCACTCTGGAGATTCTATCAAAGTCTTCTCTACTCGGAGATCTTTTTTCCTCGGAGTATTCAGCAGAGTTTTGGGCGAGATAGCCGAGCTCTTCATTTATCTCTCGTATTCGATTTCGAGCCTAGCGTAATCGTTTATCAATTAACGAATAATAATATAATTTATGATATGGTATTAATTCATGATACATTAATCCACTAAAACGCAGCGTGAAATGTTTAATTATAACTTGATTCATGATACATTAATCCACTAAAACGCAGCGTGAAATGTTTAATTATAACTTGATAATTTTTTGATATTACGTTAGGACGATGTGAGAAATTTTTAATCATTTTTAATCAATTAATTGAATCGTTTATGCTTAAACTTGCATGGATTTTAGTGGAACAATGTTTTTCAGGTTTCTGTTACTTTACTGACTTCTTCCAATCGCTTCAAATGTCCCAATTTCTGTCTCTCTAGACTTCTAGCATCTTTAGTCGCCGTGTTCTTCACCTCGGTTCGCTGTGATTCTAGATGAGTCAGTTGCGACTTTCTACCTTCGATCTTGCTTGTAAGATCCGTCAAGTATCTGCAAAAAACATGCACAATGACGTATCTCAAGCAAATTAAATGTATTATGCAGACGAGACTATAGCGTACCTTTGTAGCTCTTCTCTCGTGGCCAATTTACTCGCCTCTTCTTCGAGATGATGAAACTCCAAGTCCTCGAAAGCTTTTCTTTCGCTCTCTAATGTGTCTTGCTGCGTCGCTAGCTTGTCGGCAATATCCTGCTGTATAATTTCATCCGTACAATTGGTCAACTGTTCGTCTAGCCAAGCGCAAGTTTGTTGAGCCTTTTGAACACGTTGTTTCGCTTCAGTTTGCAAATTCGAATGAGTCGCGTTATCCTCCGCCATTTCTCTCTCCAGTTCATTTATTCGCATTTGCACCTTTATCTTCTCTCCTTCGTCTTGCGTGAGCTTCAGAGATTCCGATTCATACTCCGCGGATAGAAGTGCTTTCTCCAATTCGAGCTGTGAAACAACGAATAAATATTCTGATTCTTAATATTTTTAACTCACTTTTACATGCTAGTTCTCTGAAGCCAGCTTTATTAAAAAATAAGATGTTGACAAGATAATTGCTATAATAAGATGTATTGTTTTATTGTTCCGTTGATTCCGTGAGAAAAACATTATGAACGATATAGCGATTATACAATCACAGCTTAATCCTCCTTGCGCGAAAATAAATCGAATGTAATCTTTTTTTGTACAATATTTTGTTCTTAAGAAATTCTATTTTATAAATCCGTCTACAAGTGTCTGTACCGCTAGACTAAAATTTCCATCCGAGTCTTTCTACAGAGATTGGTATTCTCCTACTTGACATCGAAAAATAAATACTGACCTGTTTTGTTTTTTGTCATTTCTCAACTGTCTTGTTAACTTACTAACTTGGTCCGTAAAAATCTCACACGATTTTTACGGACCAAGTTAGTAAGTTAACAAGACAGTTGGGAAATGACAAAAAACAAAACAAGTCAGTATTCATTTTCTTGAAATGAAAGCTTTCTTTTACAATTTAAGTTTACCTTGCATGAGAAAATTAATCTAACCCTCATTATATTGTTACTCTATATATGAATATCGCGCACTGGACATTAAATGGAATTAACTAGACGCATAGGTGACTGACAACGATGTTTAAACGTAGATAACAGAAATTACCTAGAGTTTGTTACTAATAATTTTATTATTAAATATAAATATATTTTTTTATTTAATAGAACGAATACTTACAATTAGACGTCTTAGTATTCCATGCCCAGAATGGGATAAAGAAAACAAATATAAATAACTTATTTATTTCACGATACGCGTAATGTATACTCGCTAAATTACAATCAGTGACAAATCAGTGAAATCGATGAAAATACACTGATTTTCAATAGTATACTTGTAACTTATTAATAAATGAAATAAATATCCGTGATCTTTTAGTGATAATACACTAATTCTGAAGTCGAAATCACTAAAAGACAATAAATACTCACTAATTATCATAGCTGTAAGTATATCACTGCAAATCAGTGAAATACACTGATTGCCATTTAGAAAGTAAGGTGATAGTGACAAAACCGTGAATTTATTTGCTGTGAATTCAATCTTGCTTAATAGTAAAAATAAAACAAATTACCTCTCTACTGACTTCTTCCTCTTGAGTTTCAATTTCGACAACGCTCCTTTTCAAAGCATCCATATTGCCAAGAATATGTAATTTCTCATTCTGCAGAAATTCTATATACTTCTTCTTGTCTTCCTCTTCTAGCTGTTTCCTCTCTTTGTCGGCTTTCGCCTCGTTGGACTTTGCGTTGTCCATTTCAGAATTGTTTCGCTTAGGAGTCACGCAGATTTCTTTGGATTTTGAAAGCATAGATAACTGCTCGATCGCCTCAAGAAGATCGTCGTTCGATATGGCCAGCTTGTTTTCTATCATCTCGCACGAGTTCGACAATTGGCTGCTTTTCTTTGGCATGGAATGATTCTGATTGTTTTTTCGCGTTGTCGGTGATAACACGATATTTTCGTAAATATTCGTGCTCCCATTTTGCGCTGCTTGTTGTGGTTCGATTTTCGTACCGTTCAGTCGAATCGTTCCGTACGTGGACGGCGAGCCTTTGGTATCATTATCAGCCTTTATATTTCCCGTTCCATCGGTATAGCTGCCGGTTTTTTTATTGCCGATGATAACGTTTTCGTAGTTGCCGCAACGAGAAATCGAGCCTGAGAAGCTACCATTGCCATTCGTATTTTGAACGTTAGAATACTTCGTCGGTTGGTTGTTACTCGGTATAATTGCGTGTGACGATTCTGCGGTAACGTCACACGAATAATTTTCAACTTGAGCAGATTGATCCTTACGACCGATGATAGGTGAGTTGCCATTTTGGAAAATCATTTTAGAATTTTGCATGGATACGTTCTCGTATGACGAGGTACCTCCCCAAACATTGATTTGCTTGCCAACGTCGAAGGAGAAGTGCGGTTGATTTTTCGACGGGCTCTTAGGACTGTCGAAAGAAGAAGCATAGCCGAGTCTCTTATCGCGCGGAAGAGATCCGTTTGTTATAATCCTGAAAAATATATTATTACGTAAGTACACTTTGTATTTCCTCTACAAGCAAATGAATGATCTGGACATTTTATATTAGCAAATAAATTTCTATGTGCAATATTTGCTCATCTTCCATTTTGTTTAAAACAAAAGAAGAAGATACAAGGAAGAGGCAAAGAAAATGATTACGAAAGTGTTAATTAAAATAAAAGGGGAGGAAATAAAATTGAACATAGAATGTGTACGATAGTTACCGATTAGGCTGCCTCGGCTTTTCGACGGTGCTTTGTCTTTCGTATTCGGCACACATTGCCAAGATTTCCTCGAGCCTCATTTTCTCCTGCCTCTCGACCTCTTGCTCCCGCAACCTCTCTTCCTGCGCTTGTTTCCGCTTGGTCTCCGCCTCCCTGCGTTTGTTCTCCGCGTCAGCTTGCCTTTCTCGCAGCTCTTCGAGGGAGCAATTGCTACCGACACTCGGGGTGGGACTCTTGACTCTCGCGTAAATCCTCTTTTGCTCGCTGTATCTCGGATTTCGATTAAATGCCGGGCTTGGTGGTAGAATTCGCTTAACATTTGGATTCGAGCCGAAGCCCTGAGCGGTAGATGGTCTCGAGATTCCGACGCCGGCGTCTCCGCTGGTGTTCGCGTTACAGATACTCGGATTCGATCCGTATTTCTCCAACTGTAGAAATTCCGTCGTAGTCGTTTTCGTGACGATAAGGCTTTGACTCATGTCGAAGTCCCTATCGACGAGATGGTCGAGGTCGTTCGAGCTCTGACAAGTCATACTTCGAGACATCAGGTCGTCGCTTCGAGCGGTGACGATCTTTGGAGACGTCATTCCGAAAGACGACGGCGATTGGGCGTTTTTGTTGTTATTCTCATGGTACGGCTTGCACGTTTTTAGATATGCTTCCGCTGAGTACATCCTGATCTGATTGTGACTCTGGCATTGCAAGCTGACTGCGTTCGAACGAGTTGCCGTTGCTGAGTTACTGAGACGCGAATCCGATCGCTGACAAGTCCCGCCGTGATAAGCAATCGAATTCTGCGACACCGATTCGACATTACCGTTCACGGTAAAACCGTTCGCCGGAGATTTCGACAAGGACACCAGGCTCGACGATCTCGAGTGACCGAGGATCTGGTCGGCTGGCACATTTGTCGTGAGAGCGTCGGCGGGGAAAACCTTCGGTGAAACGCAATTGGTTCTGTTTTGCTTCGACAGCATCTCGAACTTGGTCAGCTTGCTTAGAAAGCCCATCTCGTCGTCGGAGCAAGAGTTCCTGGGAGATTTCCGCGGTGCAACTGGTGGCTTTCGCTCTAAGTGATGATTCTCCTGCGTCTGGCCGTCAGGAGGAGCAAAACTTATCGGCGCCATTGAGATTCTCGAGTGGGGAAAGACAGATCGTAGGTGTTTAGCCTCGGCTGGATGATTAAAGCGCATGTAATTCGACCGACCTATCGATAGCATGCAACCTGAAACATTTAGTGTCCTTTTGTTTTTATCAATAATTTTATAAGTATATTCATGAGTTTGATCTCTTAAAAAAATTGTTTGATATTTTATTTAACTTAACTAAATGGAACTTTAATGCAATAAATAAAAAAATATATATTTCTATTCTTCAAGCAAAAACATTGCACTGCAATAATTTATAGCAGTTTATAATCAAATTATTATTTTTGTCAGTACGAAGGATCTTTTCTTTGTTACTCTGTGTATCTTTTTAAGATGTCTGCCGATCGGTTACGGCCATTCATATTTAGGCCAAGGTCGCTTACCTTGCGCGAGTCTCACTGGTGAATTTATCGGTACACCATCGACAAACGTATTGCCATTTATGGGGTACAAAGTGACCACACCATTATTGTTCTCGATAGCACAATGCACGGGTTCGATGCCGGTGCCGGCCACCAAAATGTCCGCATCTCGGTTTGATCCAAGCGTGATCTTACCTGCGTGGGAAATGAAAAAAAAGAAAGGAGTAAATTTCTTTCTCGAATGAGATCGAGAGGCAAAAGTGTTCAATTTTTCATTTTAAATCCGCCGATAAGTCATTTACTTCGGAGAAACAGTTTGTACTTTTCGTAAAGATGAGTAAGATAAAAAAAAACGAGGCGGAGAAGATCAGGAAGCGTGACTAAATATCGCTTGCGCGTGTCTTACGGTTGAATGGAAACCAGGCGAGCGCGTGTGCATTCCGATCAAAATTCTCCCGGCCTTAGTAGTCGCGGGCTTAGTAACGCACTTTCCAACGTAATAAATGAGTAACACTTATTTTGACAGCGGTTCCCACGAATATCAGAATAAAAGTATCGGGCATAATCGGATTCTTGAGCTGATCCGCGGAACCGTTTTCACGGAAGCTCCGATTTCCGAAGGGCGCACGGGACTCGCGTTTACAATATTAATTTGAGCCTTCTGGGAATGTCAACGACCTGACGGTCGCGGCGAGGATGGCCGGATGTATTCTCCGTCAGATGTACAGAACCTCGCCGCATAAGTGCAGAATTAAAGTAAAGTATTGTTAAACTAAAATACACTTTGATTTAAGTATAGCAGATTCGTTGTTTTATTCACACTCTTGAAATTCATCGAATTCGTCAAAACTGTACGTAACCAATATTTTTGGCGATCCGGAAGTGTTATGCTGGTAATAGTAAATGCGTACCGAGAGCGAACAAGATTTTTCACAGCCGTAAAAGAAAACGATTCTCGATGATTACAGTCGAACAACTTGCACTAGTTTCCGTAAAATAATTCTAGATGTATTCCGTTCTGCGCGACGCGGGTAAATCGTGGTGCATTCTACGAAGGACTGCAGTTATATTTAGTTTTAGCGCGGTCGTGCACTCTCTCGTTGCATTTTCAGTCTTTTTGGAAATGTTGTTGGCCGCGTTGTTGGGAAATATATAGGTGTCCGGCAGTACCTAGTCGTATAATTTAAGCGACGGTTGAACTAATTTTTTATGCTACGAACATGTTCAGAATATGCTTGGCATTCGCAAGAGATTATACATCTTATCAATATATATGTACTTAAATTGAAAATATTTCTATAAAATACTTATTTGTTAGTTGCATAGGTGTACGGAGAGAATTTAATTATTATATTCAGAGCTAAAATATAATTTGTTTGTCGTGATAAATGATTATTAATGTAAAAAATAATTTTTTATCGATAACATGAAATCTGTTTAAGTTATAAATAATAAAAGCTACGAAAACGAGATTTTAAAGTTCAAATTCTGCGGCGGAAGCGCATTGTCTTGTTCGGAGAAAGTTCCTCGTGATTTCAAAATGAAACACGATTATAAATTCCAAGGAGATGCGGTGTTCCGACATCGTACGCGAACGATCCGGTAGACAGTCAGACAGGTGCACAAGGAAAAAGTAAAGTCCATGACGTCAGCGTCCCATTTTCAGAATTTCGATATAATCGATAGGATTCTGGCTCTCACCCAAAAAGTTTTAGATTTTCTATATCGTATAGTGATTCGAACACGATGAAAACGAGGCGAAAAGTTATTCGAATACAATAAAAGAACGAAAAAAAGATTTACTTTTTTAACTCTCGGTTTGAAATTTTTCTAAACGTCCACGTGCGAAGAATTTTAGAATTTTATTATTCTAATATCTTGTAAACGAAAGCCCGTTGGGATCTACTGGGATTTACAGATTAATGAGAAAAGTTTATTTTCCGTTGGAATTGCATTACTCGGTTGTCATAGCGAACGGAAGATAACTTCCTGTCAATCATTTCCATCCTACACGTCCTATCTTCGTACAAGTGTTACACAGGTATACGCATCCGCCGCAGCTTTATTCCCGTTCAGATCCATACTATGTGCAGAGGACTTACATTGTCGTCTTTCTCTTTTCTCTGACATTGTGTGTCCTCTCTTTTTCTCATTCTCTCCATTCTCCTCCCGTATCTCGATCATTTATTCAATTATTGTTTCGTAACTTAATCTTAAAGGTTTTCTTGAATAACCCAAGTCCTAAAAAATTATTTGGAGCAGTGTTCTTCGAATTATGATTCACGTAATTATTTTACTCTCGGCTGCATGACGCATTGACTATATTTAAGGCACTCTAAAATACACAAGTAACATACACAGTAAGCAGTACACGAACTGCCAGATTCTTGTAATCGGCTATATCCCAAAGTTCTATTTTTCTTTCAAGTTCTGCGCTAGCTTAATGCTGGTGTAATTTTTGTCTGAGTTTGTTTAATCTGCTCGTTGAATCGCGATATTATTTTAGTCCATCGCCATTGCTTGTTGCTACGAAACAGAAGAGCGGATAGGACATGTGAATTTCTTAAAACGGCCCTGCTCCCTGAGAGAACAAGTTTTATATGTATTTATACTATGCAAGCTTTTTCGCGTGTGTACGGTTACACACGCACACATATGACACGTGTACATAAAACTCAGCTCGAAGGGTTGCGGAGTGTCGTGAATATTACGGTCTCGATATTTCCTTTCGTGGGTATTTCAACGTGGTCGGACGTAATGTCGTTCACCGATAAACATATGTTTAAAGTCGCATAATGAAATGAAGATTTTATCATCGCTCCTTCTCGATACATTGTTCTCACAATAACACACGAAAGATATTAAAAAGATACTAAAAAGATACCGCTTAATTTTTTTCTTTCTCACGTTATTCCACTTACTGCTACAAATAGTAATAACTTCTATCAGTAAATCCAATGGCGCCGTAATGCTTTATCAGTTTGAACAACGCTATTCAAGCTCTAGATTAAAAACATCGGCTGAATCACTGATTACGTAGCGATGAGTTTATCTATTGCCACCACAGCCCATTTTAGTGTCATGCGTTCCACGCAGATGAAAATATCGCGAGAATAGAATAAATTAAACTTTTATATCCGTGCATCATTCTTTTTTTTCTTTCGTTTTTAGAGATATGCGCCTTCGACATTTAGTACGATTAAATGTAAATGATAATTTAATTAATAATTTGAAATTCAACGTGAAAGAATTGCTTGTCGTTTAAGAAGGAGAAAAAAAAAGCGAAATATGAATGCATATCGCATTTGTATCTAACCTGTGGGTAGAGGATGCAAAGTCACGGCCGTCGACAGTCGACCGCTTCCCATGGAGACGAGATGCGGTGTTTCCGTTTGCACGCGTAACGCTCGACCCGCCTCGTGCACCTCGAGACCGGCGGCCGCTATGCTCGCCATGCCTGCAAAAAGCATTCGTAATAAATGCGCAATAAATTAGCAGGTGAAGCGGAGAGATTGGTGAGACCGGTGGAAACGTAACGATCTAATTCCATCAATTCTCGCGCAAACGATCTCATATCGTTTCTCGTTCTACCCATGCAATTAATGAATTTTAATAGCCCGATATATTAATGTTTTATAAGAACGCGATGTTAGAGGGGGAAAAAAAAAATATTTTTAACGTACCCTATACATTAGGAATTTTCACGAGATTACGAAAGAATGTGCAGTGATTCTATGCGGATCGAAATGGTTGATAGCTGTGAGAATTTGCATGCCCACCGGGGGACGTCATTAAAATTACGCTGCTCGATGCCGGACATATACCACCTAGCGGGAAGAAAGTTTACCGAGCCTTATTATTAGCTACAACGAACGACCTCGTCGAAGATTATGGCTATCGTTTCACGAGAGATCGATCCAGATGAGTTTTACAAGCGAAGCTTTACGTTGGCGGATAAGAATGGGGAGGGCTGCCCAAAAGGAAAAAGCAGGGACGAAAAACCGGTCTTTCCGAGACGGGAAAGGATTTTTCTGTCCTCTTCTTTTTTTTTTTTCTTGAACCTTGCCCCATCATAAAGGTTAGTCTATGCCAGGGGTTCTTAACCTTTTTGCATCTCCCGCGAAGATTTCGCGCCTGTACCAAAATAATTTGGTCTATTCCGTTTTTATTTTACATTATTTTACTTTTTTGCCTAGTAGATTCTTCTCCCCGAACGGTTTTGTAATTATTATGTTTGGATATGAAAGAAATTTAGAAAGTTTTGGTTGTGAGCTGAAAACTTGTTGCAGTTGACGGTATACTTGCATGCCGTTTATAGGGTTGTTCATCTCATGTGAAGGATCTTAACGAGTTGAAACAACTTTAATTAAGCGCATTACGTTAGGCCGTCCCGTTGAACTTTGCTAACATGTCTGGCCACGAGGAAGTAATGTATACCATTTGCAATTTCTATATCATGTTGCTTATGCAGTGAAAAGGCATAGAAGTACACAGAAAATAGAACATAGTATAACATAATAAAATAAAGTTATATCCTCATAAAATCATATAAGTTATTACATTATCAAGTAAAAAGAGAAATCCTTGCAAATAATTTGAGATTTTCTAAATGTTTTAAACTAATTCTTATATATATTTTCTCTCTCTCTCTCTCTCTCTCTCTCTCTCTCTCTCTCTCTCTACATCGTTGAATTAATACTAATTAAAAATTTTAAATTTAGTGAAGACTGAATATTCCTTTTATTGATTCCACTTTATTGTTGCCTATTTTATGAAGAGCGATATTTTCATATATGAAATTTTAGTGCTTTACTCTTGCGGTTGAACGGCTAAACGACTAGCTCATGGCGCTATACGGCCGTGCACTGCACCCACAATCTGCTTAAATTACACCTCCTCGGATTTCATCGGCAAGTAATTTAAAGCCAACGATTAAGATGTCGGGTTTCGTTGAATTTCTTAGCTTGAAGCTGAGATCTTTATGAGGAAACAGGAGTCTTATCATTATCTCTGTGCTATGCGTATATACTGAATATCGCGACATCGTCACTTCTCTTGCGAATGCTAACGGAGAATGCTGATAGGTCAACGTTGGAAATCTGGTAGGTCATCTGCTTATTGCGCAGCTCAATTTCATCGTCCGAGCGTGAATGAAAGCTCTTGGAAATCGTGGTTGGATCGATATTCGCGCTGTCACTCGTGGTCGGAATACTAGGCTGGAGCATTTGATAAGATACCTGATAATAAACAATGCGCACACGCGTAATATACTGGAGCGCATTAAATCGATCGGATCCAATTTAATTCGCTATAATTTTAAAAACATTAGAGCAAAGAAATACTGCAATTCTAGAAAAAGCATTAATATTAATTCTTCATGACGCTTAATTAAAACCAGTCAAGGTATCGAAAGTGCAGGTGTATATATCGTCCTTGCGAGTTCGGTCTGGCGTGACTCTAGACACCTGCCTATGTACAGGTGAACCAATGATTAATATGAAAATATATGAAGAAATATATAAAAATGTATTAAAATTAGAAAATACTAAATTAATAATTCAAAATTAATTCACTTGTAATCCAGAGATCTAATCTCTGAATTACTACCTAGAAGTATAATCTTTTCAATAAAAGAAAATGCTCAAAATAAATAAGATTAAGAACGAATGAAATAATTATTGAAAAATCCGCGTGTCATAAAATATTAGGAGTTTCGAATAATTTTCATAAAGATAAATCGAAGATAAACGAGAGCGAATTCCTCGCGAGTTTTTTCAGTCACCAGCTTCTGACAACACATTATCGTTCGCAAATACAGTTGGTACGGACGGCCTTGGATACCTCACTTCATTCGTTTCTCGATGGTAATCTTTTTTTCTGTCGCGCCAGGCTTTTTCGTACGGATCGAAAATATTTTTTCATAACGCGCACAACAGTCGTAAACACGTAGCGTAAGATCTTGTGCACCTAAAGAGTAGAGAGATACGCGAAGGAGGTAAGACGACAGACAAATGGCGAACGCAAATGTTTACCCGCACGCGAGACGATAGCACACAATGATAACGTACGTATAGTTTTGATAAAAACACGTAGTCACGCCTCTCGTACAAATTACACCTGGGTATCTTAATTTTAGATTAGATTGGCGTCATTTTATAGTTCTTGCAAAAGAAAAGAAGAAAACGCGAGGATTTTCCGTGCTCGTGACGAGGAATGATGTAAGTCTGATTAATCTGGGGCCGCTGCCACCGACATACTTTTTTGGTAGAGCTCGTCTCAATGGGTCAACGGTTTGCTCTCTCTTAGCGACAGTTAACGCGTCAGTATAAACGTTTACTGATGACGTCAGTTGCGCCGCACGCGGAATGATTTACAAAGATGCCCGCCATCCGCGACGCCTACAGAGATATAAGCTTTAAGCTTTATCATTCGTAAGATGGGTGGACCAACTTGATACTCGCTTGAAATATTCCTTTTATACTATCAAGAAAAAATTTAGGGAAGACCGATAGCTATGGTGTCAAGTCGAGGCAAATTAAAGATGTAACAGTCATTGTTATGAACTTAATACCTTGCGATAAATAAAGTCAGCGTCTTCTCTCTCAACGAAAATGATTTCGCTTGTAGAGAGAGAGAGAGAGAGAGTGTGTGTGTGTGAGAGAGTGGCTTTAGATGCGAAAGTCTCAATTGATCACGATTGATAAGTCTGTTACGAAATTGTGAATTGAAAGAACAACCTAGGGGGATTAAGACGACCGTATGGGGGTCACCCTTTCTTTGAGCTTTCAGCTTCGACGGATGCTGGTTTATTTACAGAAACCGTTTTAGCAGGAAGGAGCACGTTCGTGTCAGGTACCGACCGTAAGCGCTCCGCGTCCGGCCCTATTCGCTCCGCTCTGCTCTGCTCTGCTCCGTTCCGTTCTGCCGCATATAGAACATCCGTTGCGGCGCGACTCGCATATGTGCAAGCTTCGTGCACGAAGAGCGTCCCGCACGTTCTCATGCGAGTTTGTCATGGTATGAAAGATTCAATTTCATGAATAACTCGCTACGTTACATTAATTCGCGAGAGACAATTGTACTTATTGCTATTTAGAAGAGAACGAACAAAAATATATATCACATCGATACGTTTGCCGAACTGTGTGGGTGACCCCGTGTGTCTCTCTCTCTCTCTTTCTCTCAAGACGCAATCGGCCGTTTTACCGTAAACGACAGTCACCCGATAAGGATCGAACTGTGGAATTTGTCATTGACGAAGACAGTTCGCCAGTTAGCTCGTGTCAGCCGCTGTATCGATATATAGGCATGCGTAATTGTCTAAATTTGCGGCAATTGAGTCCAAGCGATGTAGAACTTAACGCGTCCAACGCATCTATAGTCGGGTTAAACGATTTAAAGGAAAGCGATCTAGGACGAAGGAGCGAGACCCGGAGCCAACTCGGAAACATTACAGCCCGATGTAACTAAACGAAGAGATGCATACACATATATGCACACACATACGTAGTATCGTGGCTATCGCGTGACAATCGTTCGTGCGAACTGGTGTTTCACGAATCACCAGTTTCGCTCGTCTGGCGGCGACATCTGCCTGGCAACCGCATCTTCCTTTCCGTCTACTTCTTCAGCTTCATTTTTTATCGCTCCTCTCGTACGCAGACCCTTTGGACAGTTTCCCGTCGAGAAGCTGCATTAACGCCAATGTAGAGCTTATAGGCGAGATGTTTATCGAAGACGGACTAGTAGGAACATATATAGTAGGATAGAAGCGTAGTAGCGAAATAATTATCTGCATATTTGCTTTATACGCGATCTTGATGGATAGCTTAATTAGCTCTTGCTATAATAAGTGTCTATTATGTTAATTCCTCCATTACAAGTTGTTTTTCGTACAATTGTTTCTTTGTTTTTCAGTTTTAATTACTTATCTTGAAATTCTTTCGAATTTATTTATTTTTAGGTACTATTTTCCTCTAAAAATTGTATCTTTGAAGAGCCGCGCGTAGGCTCATTTTTTTTTTTTACTTTCCATCCAAACAACATTCCCACTCGTTTTCCGAATGTGATTACGTGGGCAGACATAGAATCCAGCCTGTGCACGTGCTTTATAATCGACATCGATTAACGCCGCGCCTCTCAGAAATTTAAATGATACGTATTAGATCGGTTGGAGTATTAGGTAAAATCTCAGGGAGAAAAATGTATACCGCCTCGTCACGATTCTCAAGGCGGTATATTTTACGTTGCTGAGCAGCCAAAGCGAAAGTAGAAACATAAATTGTTTCCAAGTATTAAATCATATGTTTAGGAGGTCTTTATTCTCAAGGTCGATCTACTGGCGTTACGAACCTTTTGAGAAACAGGGATGCATGTTTAACGAAGTATAACTGGTTCTCCGAGCCGGTATCCGTGACGCTCGCTACATCGATTACATTATCGATTCGTTTTTGTTTGCGTTTCTTGGTCTCGCGCGTCCTTACATTTCGCGTCGAAAAATTTCGACGAGAACATTTCGTGTAGCGCGAGAGAGCGGGAAGTTTGCTTTGCATAGTTGCTGCTTGGAAAGAGAAACGGCAACTAAGGGCGGAGAAATCGGCATGACGTAACGGCCCGTATGAAGGCAATAGAAATAAATGGCGTTAAATTGTTGGGTGGTACGTTTTTAGCGGGTTTCACTAGCAGCCTCAGAAAAGGCTGAGAACTCGAAGACGAGATCAAGACTTGCGATATTTATACAGCGTTCAACCCGATGGCCTCGCTTTGAGTTAGAAACATAAACAATTGTTTACAACGTAAATTTCTTTTGCTCAATTTTATGTATGATAAAATAAATTATACATACTTTTCATATCTATGTAAACTCCATAGCTTGAGAGTTCTGACTAACTTTCCCCTATAGAAAAATATGCAAAAAGGGAGATTCGCTGAGCAGCCGCGCGCTTTACGATGCATTGTTAGAAACGTAGTTAGGCCTAAGGGACACCGTAGGCCACAGGCAGCTGCTTCACAACGGACAATTCATGGGGTGCAACAATGGGCGAGAACGACTCGTCAAATCGATCTACAAGTTTGCGTTCAGAACTATTCATTTGTAGAAGTGAGTCTTATCGCGAAATTCATTCTGGAGTGATCTATTCTGTTAAATGTCGATTTTTCTCTCAGAGAAAGATATATTTTCTTGTTTCATTAAAAATTACATGTTTGGAGATCAATGATTGATTTACACAACAAACTTTGTGTTCCTGCTTAGTCTATCAACATCCCAGCGCAAGATGAATCGATTCTGTCCGAGATTTACCCATTTTTCTTACGAATTGTCTGACGAATGTTTGTGGAATTAACTCAACATAATCCAGAGATTTCTGACGAATATAGAACTCTCGCCCATATATTTCTCGTATCCTGCATATCGGCAAGGTCATGACCTCCATCAAGAATCGTGACTGGATTTCATAGAGCTCTTCGGGTCGTTGCCATCATCGCGCCGTCACGCCACATTTACCGTCCTACCAGGGTCTTATTTTTTGATTGTTTCATAATTTGCACGTATATTTCAATAATTCATCATTTGTCCTAATAAGTTGGAAATTACAAAATAATGAATCGATCGTTTGTTATCAATTATATTTAGAGAAAACTCAATTTTAGTTATTTTGACGACGAAAGAAGTCTCGTCAAAGAAATCGAAAGGTTAATCTCTAAACAAAAATCCAATTTCCTGTGCTTCAATGTGCATTCCGAGTACAGGACGTAAGACAGTATTCTATTTCACGCTATGTCCGGCTCAACGTGTCAGTGTCGACCAGAATGTAAGCATACTCGCGAACGGAATGCAAATATCTCCTGTAGACTTTAGTTTTACAGCAAGAGGTACGCTTGATACGAATCAGCAAAAATTTATTGAATTCTTGAATTTGTAAAGCCAACTCTTTTTCTGAACAAGAAACGTTGTATGTATGTAATGACAGTGCTGAACGAAGTGCGGCCTTGGCCTATCCAACAATCGGAAATTTTTTATTCAAGACGTGATGTCATGTGCACGGGAAACGGAGCGTATTACGCGTTGCAATAAGTTGACGGCGCGCAAGTAACTTTCTGTTTCCGTACTGCATAGTATATTCGACATAAGTGAAATTAATAATAAGTAGAATAAATAATAGCAATAATAAACTTACAGTCTTTCTATCTGCGATATATAACTAATCTTTGAATTGCAGCTCGGTTAAATTAAAATTCACGCGAAATTAAACGAGCAGTAAGTCTTTATTATTCATCCGCGATCAATGTTTAATTCGCTAAGATCCATAGAAGCTTTAACACGGAATAAAATGGAATTAAACTTTCGCCTAAAATTTTATTAAACTAACATCAAATTCTTATTATTATATTTTACTGATTCCTACACTTTAGTATACAATACATCAAGCTATTCTTTCTTAAGTGTCTAGTACAATCGAATTTCCCTATATGTTCAGGTTCAGGTTTCTTCTTTTTGCTTTGATTTACGGAATTTTATGGTTCTGATCGCCCATATGGGGTCCGAGCTCCCACGGGTGGAAAGGAATTTATCGTGGGACTCACCGACGCGACCTGGAAGGGTCCAGCCACGAATTCCAATCTCGCTAAATCGACGAAGGCCCTTCCAGAGGTGGCACTCCGATTTTTTTTATCGCGTCCACCAGAAGCGCGTGAATAATGCGTGATGATGGGATCCGGACCGGCGCTCGCGAACACTCATATTTTCTCCTGATGCGCAAATGGAGCACAAACTCGCGAGAGATTCGACTCGTCCCCTTTTCGTTCCATAAAAGGGAGTTTTTTTTTGTTTCGCTTCGTTTTTTTTCTCCCGGAAAACCGCCGTCGATTCGACAGTCGCGGCGCGTCGCGTCGCCTCGCGTCGCGTCGCGTTGCGTTGCGTTGCGTCGCGTCACGTGCCGACTTACACTGTCGTGGCAACGAGTGCTCCGCCACTGTGTTCCATAGCAACATCACCGTGTGAAGGCGGGTCCGCTTGGCGATTGGTGTAAACGATCCTGGAAGGGAGAAACGGAGGGGACTTTGTTCGGATGATAGCGAGCGTCGCTCCGTTCGAAGCCCGGCGGGACAACAACATGTACAATTTGGAATCTCCGAGGGAATTAGACACGACAGGATTGCGCGCGAATATAAATGCGTTTTATTTTTTAGATAAAAACGTGTCAAACAGGAGTTCAACCCCATTTACTAAAATTGCAATTCATCGTCCTTTCCGACATAATGGGCTGCAAGGACGGCGGTAAATAAGGATTATCGACTAATCCCGACGTGGTACTCCACACCGGATGATTGAGATCCTCGGTGCCGCTCGGGTCGATCACGTTCTCGAAGTATTCCTTGATGATATCCTCAGAATTTGGCCAGCCGTCCCTCGGTTGAACTGCCGAGACTTTCGAGTTTTTCATTGCAACTGAGAAAATATAATTTTATCTACTGAAGGTTAACGCGTTTCTTACACGATAACGATAGGACCGGTCGATAGAATGATTACCAAGCTGTTGAAGTTCCCATATCATTGATGGCGTGTAATGCGAAAATCGACAACCTGAACCAAAAGCGCAATCTCCTTTGTTCATATAACGTTTACACGGAGTTTTGCTGGATTCCTCCGTCAATATCGTCTCCGGGTCTAAAGAGGTTAATAATAAATTAGCATATAACCTATATTCACGATTGATTGTATCGCGATTGTAACCCACAAAGAGGTTATGTACAAAGATATCAAACGAAAAATTAAATGAGAAACATTTTGTTTAATACTTACCTTTGAACATGTTGTAATGACTCGTTCGATTTGTCGCGTGCTGCACACTGGATATATGCTTTTTGCGGGTTTCGACTTCATCCTTAAAAGCTCTGTTGCAGTAGTCACAATAATATGCCTTACCCATTTGGCATGTATGATTAGTTTGTTTTAAAGAATATTAATTTATCAATAGTTATTACAGTACAATTAATGCATAACAGTTGAACAAACATAATTAATAAGAACCCATTTAAACTATCCAAATTGAAAGACGTATGCAACTGATCGGAACTGATCGTGCAAGATATTCCTATATGAAACGACATCTAACAGTGGGAATGTTAACTATACTAACTGCAACTCACTTTCATATGCACATCAGATAAGAAGAACGCAAATTCTTTCAACGTTAAAAATTTGGATTTTATTATTTAATAATATTACATGAATGCTTCAAAACAAATTTGTATTAAGCACTTTTAAGCAATACTTCCGAAAGAAAAAAATCATTAACTTCAATTGAAAAATATTTATATGCCTATCGAAAGAGACTCCGAATCGACTCCTGGGGCTCAATTCTGTACCGCCTACCGACAAGTATCGATGTCATTGCCCCAGATCAATTGAGCTCCAGATAATTTTGAAAAATTCGCGTTGAAATATGACGTAATTAATTGAATTATATAACATCAAACACATAAAGTAGTTATTTTTGTACAAAAAGGAAGAAATTATTACTATTGCATTTAGTAATAAGATTCTTGGCTATATTTGCTATCGCGTCATCATGTTCGGATTAAACCCAATTGATTGAGTTTGCGGATGTTATTTCGACATTTCGATTTTAATCCATACATTTAGCAGGTATGTATTTTAAACAAACGGACTACATGTAATGTACCGACCATTTTAGCACGGTACGATCGTTTTATTATATTCTTACAATATAATTTACCACAACTTGTTCTTGTGCACCGCTAAACTATTTTCTTACGTGGTAAAGTAACGTATCGACAAGAATGTCTATTATCAGCCGCAACGTTTCTTTCTATACAATAATTCGATACAATAAATATTCTCCATTCGCAATGTTCACTCCGACATAAACTCGTTACTCGTAAGACAACGTTACTCGACGATAGATCATTTTCGGCGATACCAAAGCTTCGCTTTAATTTTCTACAAGCGACAATCGTAGATAACCTATGAGTAATCGTATGCATAATAACTGTGTAATCCAAGACAATATTTGTTTATGAATTTAAAATTGATAAATAAAAATCGTACATATAACTGCGCAAATGGAAATCGGAAGTATCCACAGGAATTTTGTGGGAAATTGGGAACTCGCTATCGCGAATTCGAAATTTGATCTTAAAAGCTAAAAATTAATGTACCGGGATATAAGAATAGGGAATTGAAACAAAATATATTGGATGTCGGGCATTCAGACATGCTGTTCGACTATATCTGTTTTTATATCTGCTTGCTATTGAACAATAGCTGCACGTACCATTGCAATCAATATCAATCGCGCAGAAATATCGCGTAGAACAGTACATATTATATTTGAGGGAATTTCAATATTACTGCGATACGTTATGTGTGTGTGTGTGTGTGTGTGTGTTTTACTCGTATAACGATTAAATTGTGTAGAATTTTGTTACAATAAATACGTGTAATTATTGCTCATAGTCAGCGTTAAAAGTGTAGCACAGGAATGTCGCGTAATATTATTTAATACGTAATTTGTTAGCATCTTCAGCAAAATTGGTATAAATGTTGGTATAAGGTTATAAATATAGAAGATAGAAATAATAAATTCGCTTTGTAGAAAAACACGTGGACATGAAAATAATAAATTCGCAGTACCCTGCTTTATGGACGAATAAAGCTAGCATTGGATAATAAACAATCATTTGAGTAGTTTTAATTGCTGCTTCGCTGCTTCGTATTATGCACCTTGTGATCGCTTACTGATCGATCGTTGCTATAATCACGTACAAGGAGTGATTGATAGCATACACAAGTGAGTCTTTTTTTAGGCCTGATAAAACAAACTCCCAAAGGTACATCGATACGTTAATTTATATGAAAAATGGACTAGATCGCAACAAAGTTGGAGGTAGTTGTCGATATTCAGGAAAGGCTTTGCTACATATTACATTAAAGAAGAAAAGAGTAAAATTTATGTAACAGAATTTTAACTTTGGTATGAGAAAATTTTGAGCAAGTCAACTCATACAAAATTGTTATTAAGAGGACCGGACTCATTATTTTGACGAGAGTCTTTAGCCTTTTCTTAAGCAACTATAAGTTCTGTACATTACGCACGCCTTTGAATTGATGCAGTAGAACCTCAATGATTATTTTTTTATAATTATAATTCATTATTGACAATAGGCCGATAAATCATACATGCATTTTTAATTACATTATTTTAGACACCTTCAATACAGTGATACGTGAAAGGCATTTGAAAGGATCAATTACGTGAGATAAATAATATCGGAAAAATTTTAATGAGAAACTCTACAAATTAATCTGTTTATAATATATTTATAAATTTTAAAGTAAATATGCCATATTCTGCATTAAATAGAAGTTCTACTGCATTAATAACATAAAATATAATCATAATAAAACATATATAATATTTTATACAACATAAACATATACAACAGATATAATATCTTTTATGTCCAAAATTTGTAAAATTATTTGAAAGTTTGGAATTTTTAAAATTCTTTTTATATAGATAATTAGTATATTATTGGAAAGATATTTATAAATTTGTAGTCCCCCTAAGTGGAATAAATTGAATAGTATAATCGGGACTAAAATCACTAGTTTTTTTAGATCAATATTTTTTCCAAACTCTCAAAGGAGAAGCAATCGTACACATTTTTACACTTTCCACATTTAAAGTAAAACAGATATACATTTAACTTTTTTTAGAAAAGGAAGGAAAAAGAAATGGTAGGAAAATGTAAAAAGTGCAAGAGAAATATATAGAAATACTTTTAGTTATCACATTCCGTTTTAACAATAAATTAGGAAAAAAATAAAATTGTGCCTTAAACATTCGTGTGTTTCATGATAAAAAATATTTGAAAAACAGACTTTCATTGTTAATTTTAGAATTGGAAATGCTACAACCATACCGTTTATTTTACATACAGGAACTTATAAAAGTTAACATGCATATATTGATATTGGTACATCTTAATGTATGTTCCGTTTATCATGCGCAGGACGTTAAGGTTACACTCTATCGCGTTCGTCATGTTCCACTTAACATACCTACCAGATACGAGCATTTTTGCATGTTTATCAATCTGTTGTTGTAGATTTATGTTGAGTATTATGTCAGGTGATTTCATGTAGGGAACTATCTGTTCTTTTTTTTTCCTTCATCATTTCATGTTTTTTTAATGTTTTACATAGGAAGTATTAAATTATCAGTTGAAAAGTCTTGGAAAAATCTGCCTGCATATCTCTCTGTTCATAAGTATGGCAGTAGTAACTCATAAAAAATGTAAGTACAAATCGATAGTAGTAGTATGAGGATAGTTGTTCAAGAATGTGTCACATAGCGAATCATGTGAAATATAGTCGAAATCGATTACAGGTATCGGCTCAAGGAACAATCTTTTTTTTTTTTTTATTTGCCATTGCAGTCCTTCTTTACACAGTGCAACTTTGTTCCAGAAATTTTTTATATGTTTATAAATA
>NW_023415729.1:0-101879 GCF_013373865.1 Monomorium pharaonis | reverse complement strand
ACAGCAAATATCGTTACTTGGAAAAGTTGCTGACATTGATTGATGAAATTAGTTATTTTACATTCTCCAATAACATCGATGTAATTCCAACGACAGAAGCGCGCCCAAATTCAATATTTATATTTGATGACGTGGCATGTGACAAGCAAGATATGATAAACAGATAAAAGAATACTTTGCTATGGGGCGTCATTCGAGCATTGATTGTTTCTATCTCTGTCAGACGTATGCAAAGATACCTAAACATCTTATAAGAGACAATGCAAATCTGTTGATTCTCTTTAAACAGGATGGTACCAACTTGAAACATGTTTACAACGATCATGTGAACACAGATATGTCATATGAGGATTTTAGTGCATTGTGTCGCAAATGTTGGCAACATAAATACGGTTTCACAGTGATTGATAAAGATAGTCCTATAAACAATGGACGATATAGAAAGGGATTTAACGACTATGCTATACCATGAATTGTTCAATCATTGTTGTAACTTTAACGTGATAACTTCAACCTTCTACATGGTTCTAACATTGTTTCAACGTCGTTATAACATCAATGTGGTTGAACATAGTTCCAACATCGTTGTAACATCAATGTGATTTTAACATAGTTCCAACATCGTTCCAACATCGTTCCAACATCGTTGTAACGTTAATGTAGTTCAACATTATTCAAACATTGTTCCAATATTATTGTAATGTCAATGTGGTTTAACGTTATTCAAACATCGTTCTAACGTCATTGTAATTTTAACGTTCACGAGGTATACATCATGAATCGTATCATGGACATCAAGGATCGCGAGAAAATAGTGAATGAGATTGCAAAAACAAACAAATCAATCCGCAAGAAATATCGAGCTTTGAAAACCGGTAGGTTGAATGAAGATGTTACATTAGAGAGACATTTTAAATCCATTGTCGAACCTCTAAAGCAAATCGTGGAAAGAACCGCTAATGTAGAAGGTAACGTTGATGTAAAAACTGAGGCATCATCGATGAGTACAAATGTTAATGCAAAGAAGGTAATATTAAAACCTGGAAAAAAGAATGCAAAACGTAAGGTAAAAAAATGGAAATCTAACATGTCATGGGATTACTCAGATATGTCCACATTGTCCTCACCAAAACAGAAACAATTATATAATCCTCCACTAGTTTCTACTTCGATGGAAGCTTCTGAACAATCACATGAATCTTTGCCGAACAACACTCTACCCGTTGATGAGAATACTGCTTTCGAATATGAACAATCACATAAATCTTTGCCGATCAACACTCTACCCGTTGATGAGAATACTGTTTTTGAAACCCCAGTTTCACCGTTTGCAACATCCGTGAAACATCGATTACAAATGCTCGAAGGACAGCAAAAGTTGCGTAATTATCTTGGTCCGTTGGGACAAATATACATGGGAGCTGTGCTAAGTGGTAAAAAAGATACTATGGATAGCGTTTATGGTGTACGTTTTAATAACGATGGAATTACGCTTGGGGATAAAGATATCGATGTGGACAGAAACGATAATATAATTATAGATGGAATAACATACAAGGGAACACCAGGTCTTTACGAGCTAATATTTAAAAGAATTCCCGATGATGCTGTGTACACAGAGTCTGATATGCAAAAATACAAAAGTATACTGTTTGCAACGAATGCTCACAGACGTGGATACAACTCACAGAATCCTATAAGTGGTAATAGAGGATACAAGTATAAGTATATAATCGCTCCCCTAGTATCACATGTGTCAAGCAATAAAGTGGTAGGAAAAGGTTTACCACAAGAGACTACGATGTTACTAAATGATAACAAGATTGATTACATATATTGGAATGATCCGAACGAGTTGGTAGATCGTTTGCAATTGCTGGAAGCTTCGCCCCCCGCCAAGCCGGCAACAACGCTCACAACAATGAAATTTCATCAATTATTGAAGAACTCCGTGAAGCTGGTCTTATTATATAAATTAAACAGCGCTGCATTGATATGAATTAGTCAGTTAATACTGCTTGCGTCGAAATGTCGATGAATAAGTTCGGAACATTGCATGAGGATAATGGCTCGAGAGCTACTCGAATACAACAACAACAATGGAATGAATACGCTGAAAATTATGTACACGAAAATGCTCTTTGTCTAAACGATGCAAAAGAATTTGATGCAAGGTCGCGCAAGATACAACATGTAGCGCAACCGGAAGCTGACAGTGACGTTGCAACCAAACGATATGTGGAAGAGCGTATTGCAGGTGTGACAGGTCATTTGAATGACGTTGCAAGCAAACGATACATACAGGAAAATGCCCTTTGTCTAACTGCCGATGATAAAAGTTTTGATGCAAAAAGGCTTAGGATACATCATGTATCGTGGCCGAAAGCCTTCGATGACGCTGCACACAAAAATTATGTGGATGAAAACTTAAATAATGTTAAACTTCTACTGCATAATAGTATAGTTGAAAACATAAATAATGTTAAACTTCTACTAAATACTAGTATAGCTGAAACGATGCAGTATGTAGATAAAAATGTTGAAATTTTAAAAAATCTACAAAATGACTTTGAAATGAAAAACATGCAGAGAATAAATACCCTTCATCAGAACATGGAAACATACGTAGACTTTTTACAGTCTATGATATTGAAATTTCAGAAAAAATAGAATATTGCAGTTAAATTGACATATCATCAAGCTTAACAACAACAACAATGCTCACAACAATAAGCTTCTATTTATTATCAAGGAAATTTGCGAAGTCGGTTTGATTGTAAATAAAAGTTTGAGTCATACCGATATCAGTCAGTGTTGAAATGTCAATCAATGGATATTCAAAGTAAGACGAAATATACGTAACAACTCTTAAACAACACTTCATAATGGGAAAAAAGATAAAGAGATCTACAAAAACTAATGAGAGAAAAAAGGAACAACTTATTAGTAATGAAAGGCAGCAACTCGTTGAGGAACTACACGCTCCGGCGAGAAAAAATTTGCCGCGAAGACGCGTCATAGTTCATGGATATGACGATCTATGGCAAGCCGATATCGTCGAGATGATTCCATACTCACGTTTCAACAGAGGCTATCACTACATACTCACCGTTATAGATGTGTTAAGCAAGCATGCATGGGCCATACCACTCAAGAGTAAAGGCGGAAGCGAGACGGCTAACGCAATCACCGAGATAATTCGAGAGAGCAAGAGATGTCCAAGAAACCTACAAACTGACATGGGGAAGGAATTTTATAACGCCTACGTGCAAAAACTCTTAAAAAAAATGATATTAATCATTATTCCACATATTCGATGTTGAAGGCATCGGTCGTTGAGCGATTCAATCGCACGTTGAAAAATGACATGTGGAAAATGTTTACGTTCAACGGAACCTACAAGTGGATCGACGCGTTGCCACAGCTTGTCGCGGAGTACAATACGCGCAAGCATCGAACAATCGGTATGCGGCCTGTTGACGTTACCCCCGCGATCGCTGAAAAACTGTTGACTACCGTGTACAGCACAATAAAGATTGTTGGTCCAGCAAAGTTCAAAGTAGGCGACTTGGTACGCGTTAGCAAATACAAAACAGTCTTCGAGAAAGGTTATACACCAAATTGGACCACGGAGGTGTTTAAAATTGTTAAAGTACAGCGCACTAATCCTGTAACATATCTGCTCAATGATTATCGTGGTAAATCTATCGCTGGAGCATTTTACGAGTATGAGTTGCATCGTGCGACTTATCCAAACATGTACCTCGTAGAGAAAGTATTACGCAAAAAGGGGAACATGGTTTACGTCAAGTGGTTGGGATTCGACGGATCACACAATTCTTGGATTCACAAAGACAATATTACATAAGAATATTTTCTTTATTATAATCATATAAAAAAAAATATTGTAAACATATGAATATAAAATACATTTTTTTTTACATATATGAGGTTTCTTTATTATCCCTCCTCAATATATTCTTCTTATTATTAATACATACACGTTCTTAATGTAAAATGCATATAAAATGGCTATAATGTATAAAATACAATCATCCTTAATACATATTTCAATGTTCTTAGTATTAACTCACACATTTTTAATAGAAAATAAAAACGTAAAATGTATATTATGAAATTACAAAAGTATAAAAAAATACATAAAATGTAACATAAGTGTATAATGTGAAATACATGAAACATTAAATCTACAACTATAAAATAAATGTAAAATGTAAAATACATGAAATGCAACGTATAAAATATATAAAATGTGAGATGTAAAATTAGAAAATATATGTAAAATACAAATACAAAATACATAATGTATAAAATACGATATATTATAAAGGTATCCGATAATGTCCCCATGGTAATGTATTTACAGTCGAATCTACATATCGCTTATCGTCGTATGGACTCAGAGCAATTTTCGTCTCGTGGATGGTGTACACCTCATGCAATTTCGATCTTATACAAGTCTGCTGTCGTGTCATTTCAATTTCATCTCGCAGACACAGCATATAATCGTCGAACGTTATAGTATGCGCTATGATGTTACTCTTGACACCTTTGACCTTTTTAGTGTCTTTTCTACCGTCTACCCTTAATGCGTACATTTTTGCTCTAAGTCCAACGAACTCTGTCATTATCGCGCCATTATTTTCATCTTTCATCAGCCCTAGTTTTTTTTTATTGACACGTGGAATACCATATGCATTGTCAACCGGATAATCGCTCGTGTCAAATCTACTAATGTCACGCTTCATGATATCGTACACATCATTGCACTCGATGTGATATATAAGACTATCCGTATCGGTGTACATGACTTTACATTTATTGTGAAACAATGGTAACATATACTCATAATGAAATTCATACAAACATGTCTTGGATATGTCAAGAATAGACATACCCACATAAATCGGTTTGTCGAATTTTGTCTTAAGTTTTCGCAATTCAATGGCGACTAGATTTTCCGAAAAGACGCTTCGACTATGGAAATTTGGTTTCGCAATCATTGCCTCAGCGCCATACCGCCCGCCCCACTTTGTTAATAATTTTACATTAACGTGATTGCGCACGTTCTCCATGGTTTTCCCGAATACCGCGTTGTTCATTAATTTATACAAATTTTTCTCAAAATCGTTCTTGGCATGAGTTCTGAAATTTGTATTAAGCTGAATGTAATTGCGAAGCCATGAAGATTGTGCGAATTGTAATATACGGTATATCTTTGTGATACGAAGACCGTGACGCATGCACTGCTGCAGATTGCGATAGTGTATTACGTAACGCTTCTTATCATACAGAGTCGCGAGGAGCTTGAGCTGCAACTTGCCAGGCGGTTTTTCATGCGTTGGACAGAATGGTAGATCGGTGTGCGCGTTGTGTTTATTTTGTGGGTACTCTAGATCGACCTCGAAAATATAACCTGTGGGCGAATCTGAAGCAATTGTGGTAACGTCAAAGTTTGAGATGTTTTTGACCCATTGAAATTCGGCGTAAGGCAATGGTTGACACATTGCCCATCCGTATAGATTGTTTACGTCAAAGTACATGAGGTACGACGATGGTTTCGATGGATCGTACGACTGCATGTGCTTGTTATTGGCCCTCGCATATCTGCACGAACATTGGCTCAGGCCACCGCGTATGCCACGCTCGATAAACATAACCATTTCAATATCTGTGAGTAGTTCGAAATTGATGCAAGTATGTTTCAGCATCGCGTCCCATGTAAAACCCGGTAGAGTATAATAATATGCGGGGTCGAGTCCGTAACTCACAACGCAACTGTCACGAAAGTTTTCAAATATATCAGCTAACAACAATACGTCGGTTTTCAGATACAGATCGCTGTACTCGCCCAAGGTTTGAATGGAGAACTGCTGCCACACGTTGACAGCGTGTGCGTAATCGCTTTCGGATACAGTGTCGCCGGTCAAAGAACTGTAAAATAATTCGCGCGGCGGTAACCATGTATCCTGCAACTTGTCCACGCAATCTACGTATTCGTAGGGAAACACGCCTTTTCGCGTCAATAAATCAAATTTTTCTGCAGATAAATTACTGAATTCACGTTGCAATATTGATAGTTTATCATTACTGAGAAAGGATGTTAATTTGTCAAGACTCGTATTAAGAAATTTGAAAGAATCGATAAACCGTAATTTTACACAAATTTTCCGCTCATTATCTTCAGTGTTTTTAACATGTTTAGTAAATGAAATGTATTTTTCTTTTGTGATGGGAAGTAAGTCGATTTTCCCTTCGTACGCGGTAGCTATCTCTTTGATGATGAAATGTGCATCATACCCAGATAAGTTGTGAAAAACTATAGGAATGCAATGTGAATCTTTGTAATTTAAATTGCAATCTGAATGTGCGGGACCTCTATAACGACCGGTCAAATGACAATGATCGCGTGCCCGTGTGTCGTTTGGCGCGAACGGTTTTTCACACACATGACAGTGTGTAGCACTATTAAAATTTTCCCATTCGTCTCGCGTGAAATCCATGGGGACATTAGCCGACAGAATATCCTTAACGTTATGCGCTATATTTTTTAATTGCTCTGCGAACCATGCAACGCAATTTTTACCGTGATGAAATCGATACCTTGATAAAGACTCATCGTAAGTGCAGTGCATGTAATATCCAACGCTGAATACTTCATGATGCTGAGACGCATATGTCGGCATTCTCGGATCTGTATTTAGCTTCTTTAGAACGCATTCCAAGTCAGCATACACCACAAAGGGAACTCGTTCCTTTCTGTTGTAGTTTTTGAAACTCAGCCATTTGTTATCTTCGCTCGGTAGTTGGATAGCACAGTCATTTAATTCTCGACAATCAACGACGTGGGCTTCCAATTTCTCGTTCGTGCTGAAATAGTGCAAACATCTGCAAAAACATAATTTATTATTATAATTTATTATAATTTGTTTCTTTTATACAAATTTTATAATTTTATTGAAATATACGTACCGATCGCACAAGTATTTTTTATGTTCATGTTTACTGAGTTGTGAGCTCACGAGGCGGGATAGATTCTTAATCCATGTGAAATGTCCCACATTGTCATCTCGCGGGTCCTGCAGATACAACAGATTGACATGCTTCTCTTTCTTCTTATCAGCAAGCCGTAGTGGTAAAATTGCAAGTTGTTCCTTTGTTTTTTCTGTGCAATATACATTGATTGAGAGATTATTTAATTGTTCAAATTTTTTTATTTGATTCAACGTCATTGGAAACTTAATGTTTTGCAAATTTAGCACTGTCGCATAATGTGGATATGAAGATTCCCGATATGAATGTTCTTTGGCAGGATGCAAAGCAGCGACCACTGACCATGCAAAACATGCATCATCCATAGATTTTACATTGATCACCGCTTTCTTCATCATTATCTCCCGAGGCAACTGGATATAACACCCTGCATGCAATGGATTGTGCTTGTTGATGTTGACCGTAAGATTAAGGATTCGTGATAACGCCCACCCGCTATCACGTTCCTGGAAATCTTCGAGGGATGCCAATATGAATTCGATGACATGCTGCTTGTACCACTCGTATAAGTTTGATGTTTGAAAGAGTTCATAGTTTTTCGTGTTGATACTCTTATTAGCACGTTTATCTCCCGTCACAAACTCACCATTGAACGTGGTATTCACTTTTGCACTGTTGTGTCTTTTTATAACGTCTTGCACTTGCTCGAGCACTACACTACCAGCGTCTTCCAAAAATTGTCGCGGTTCAATATAATCAGCGTTGATTACAGCACCAGTCAATATACGATTTTCAAATGCTGTATCGATCTCTCGCCAAACAAGTTTTTTCGCGTTATTATAGTCACTAGTGCCCACGTATTCACCACCGATGTGCATGAAATGTCTCTCCAAGCGAGTCTTTACACCCTCGAGTCGTGTGATTCTAGCAACCAAAGATTGTCTATGTCCGATTGAGAGTCGTGAACGCTTGACACGACTGCGTTCTTCAAGCTGTTTAATAAACTCCTCGCATCGCTGTGCCCATGCAAAATATTCGCTTAAGGTGATGATTTGGTGGGACCGCTCCAACAGATCTCGTTCAGTTTGCTCGAGATCTTCCATGTTTTACATTGTCTTTTCACACAATTTTTTTATATTTCGAAGCACTTGCAAGTGACTCTGTCACATAATTCACAATACCACACTGCATCAATGATATTATAATCATGATAATTTATGATTATCAATTCGATGCACTTTCCAATGCCTGTATGAATCGCAATATATAGAACTTCGTTGTACTCAATCTTTTGAATGATTTTCATTGCCCAATCATTACAATCATAATTTTTTTCATTGTAATATCGTAGTACACCATATTTATAGTGCCATTCAAATTCTTTGTCTACCTCTCTCTTGCACTCATCCAACATCCATCTATATACTTCCCATCGCACGTGATATGGCCAGTCATATGGGGATTCAGTTTCAATATCAACCCCTTGTCTGACGATGCGTTCACTGGTTCCACGTATACCGAGTTCGCGATCGCATAAAAACTGTGCCAGTGATATTCGTTGTACACCCGTGAATCTTTCTCCTCGTAGATCCTCGTCCTTCAGAATATCAATGCTATCTTGTCTGTATTCAGCATCATGATCACAATTATTATTGTTCAATATATAGTCTAAAGCGTTGTCATACTGGTTGAATTTTTCCATATTACCTACGTAAAGGTATACACTATTATAATGCAACATTCAGTTTCTCTCACTGCGTACATACAGGACACATGTTGCATTGGAATATCAAATACAATGCTCTTCTGCAGTTTGAGCAATAACGTTCATTCACTGCAGCATGTAGTTCGATTTATGTCTTTTAACAGAGTATATCACTTCTATATCACCGTGGTCAGACAGATTGATCATGCATGAAGTGCATACAACATCATTACCCGTGGAATAATAACTATACATAACACACACTTTGGAACGTTCGGTTAATGCATGAATTTGTTTGCGAGACACTACCTTAACGATTTTATTGGTGGAGATCTCACTTTGATCGCTGTTATAGTCACTGTCATCTGATAACGGGCTGTCTTCGTCCAACAATTCATCCATTACTGCTTTAAAATTATTATACTTGGTGGGACCACTCCAACAGATCACGTTCAGTTTGCTCAAAGTCTTCCTTGTTTTATACAATTTTTTTCCACACACACTTTTTTCACAGTACTTGCATGTAATGTTGTCGCATAATTCACAGTTTTTTACCAACCAATACGCGAATGACTTTCAAATCCATGATTTGACACGCTTAGTTCATCGTTATATATTTTCGTCTAGCGCTTCCCCCTCCAAAACTTCAACATCATATTTGTTTCATACTAATTATTTATGAGAACATGACAAATATCGATAGCGCATTATCATCACGGAAAAAACTTAGCTTTTACATTTATAGGTTTTTTAACAGATAATTGCATACCTTTCTTAACAAACCTTTGTTATAACATTTTTAAAAACACGTGTCTAATAATGTCTAATATAAGTTTTGAACAGATAATTGCATTCCTTTTTTACTCACCTTTGTTATAACATTTTAAAAACACGTGTCTAATAATGTCTAATATAAGTTTGAACAGATAATTGCATTCCTTTTTTTACTCACCTTTGTTATGCGATAAGTTAATGTACCTAATGGTACCCTTCACTTAAAAACTACCATATCATTAAAAATTAGTAAATTCCACCCGATAAGCGTCCCCGCCTCGCGTGACGTTGTCACCCCCGCACCACCAAATACCCCCCCGCCCCGCTCCCCGCGCATTACCCCATGGCTCAGAACCGGCCCTATTACCCTACTTACGTTGAATACAAACATACCAGCAACTTAAGCCACCAGTCGTCAACAGTCGTCACGAATAATACAATTAAACATAAATACGATTTATATATAGAAACGTTGATATAAGTTGTTAACTTTTTTTTATTAAAAAGCGTTATTACTATTAATTTAATAAAAATTGTCCTGTTCTAGTATACCACAAGGACAAGATTTTCTTGAATTGAAATAATCCGTTGCTACATAGGGAAAAAGGTCTTTAAATTACATAATACTGTGTGTAATAAATATTTTCAGGATCATGCTATTATTTATATTAGAATGATAAAATGATGATTACAGACAGAGGCACTTCCGCTCTGGAGCTGTGTCCACTTTACATTTTACAAAAGAAAAAAAAATTCAATTCTTAATATCTGATTGAATATGAGTGAATATTTCTTTCGTTTTATTCCAGTTTTATAAATGTATAGGAATTAATTAAAAAAAGTTTCTCAGTAAAATAAATATATTAGGTATTATGATACAAGAAACGCGTGTAAATAAGGATAATGAAACAAACATGTGTAGATAAAGAGCGTCAACGACAGAATTTTATTTATCCTAATCAGGGACCCGGTCCGAAATAAAATTATTATGGTTCGGTTTCAGTTACGATTTAGTAAAATATTCGAAAACTGTTACGGTTTCAACTTTAGTGTAACGGGTTCTATTTTTTGACAAATAAAGAAAACCGAAAATCGTTTAAACTACGAATTTTTTCAATTCCGGTTCCGACTCTAAATTTTCCAGTTCTCAATATGTAATAATAATAAATAATAGTATTTAATAATATTTAATAATAATTTAAATAATTGTGTGCACTGATAGAAAAATGTGTTGTATTTGTAACCATAATTGCAAATAGCATCTATGACATGGTTGCTGTAACCAAATTGGAGATCTTTATATACAGTTAGTTGTGTACCATAAAATGATCTTTATTATAAGCATTTACCATATATATATTATAGTTATTATTACCAATGTTGTAATAGTAATTGCTATAAAAATGATATTCCTAACTGTAATCATTTTACTATGCAATTGTGATGGTTACAAATACAACACATTTTTCTATCAGTGTACAAACAACGAGATGAGTATCGAGAGACACGGTAGTGGCTCGCGCCAAGTGAACGCGCAGCGCGAGCCCGACCGTGCTCTTTACGCGAGTACGCGACTTGCGAGCACCCGAGATTATCGGATATCTGAGAAACGGCTAAACGGAGTTCGATCGAGTTCTAACTAGGCTCAATCGAAAGCTTGGGGTCGATTTGTATGTGAAAATTTTTATTTTTATTTGTCCCCTACGTACCCTATGAGAGGAGATATCAAACGACGCAAAGTCCAAATGTCAAAATTTTCATTTAAGAAACGTCGTTATCGTCACCTCCTGATCGACCTCTCAGATCAGAAAACGTCACTTTCATACTTTTGATGCAAGAGGCGCTTGTGTGCTATGCGCCTCGGGTTATTTAGGAACCTGTCACACCGACGAAATATAGTGGCATGAGCAGCGATCACAATCGCATGCATCTCGGGTAACGTTCCGTTTCACGGATAATAATGTCTAATGTTAATCATGTGCGTAATAAAATGGAACGCAGTCATTCGCATCGTCACTACGGCGTGTGTAATGGATTATGTGGGTTGCCCATGTGGGTCGCGTGAACTCGTGAAGTGACGTACAGTGTGATGAATGTTATGTTATTGTTATGACAGTTTTCGTGAAGTAGTGCATTTTTTAATTTTTATTATACCGTTATGTCTAAACAATGACTGATGTGTCTCTTTTTAAGAATTTATTCGCAAGAGAAACGTATGCGCAAATACTCGCTTTAACAGAAAAGTTGCAAGTTTATTGGTTAAAAGCCATATGATAGCCAATAAATTTTCAACTTTTCTGTAAGAACAGAATTTGCGAATACGTTTCTCTTAGAAATGAATTCAAGAATCGAGCCTCAGAGAGAAACCTCTCCGAGGTTTTTCTCTGTGGAGACTGTATGCAGACAGTTCGCGAATTGTTCTTTATTAATTGTTTGAGGTACTCGTGATCATCGAATGGAAGAGAACTTCGAGAGAAAGAGAACAGCGAGAGCGGTCAGTGGAAAGAATGGGGACTGGAATGCAGCTTATATTATTTTGTGTGTGATGGCTATTTTAATCTGTTGCGGGTTTCACGGCAATGATATGATAACCTGTATATTACATCGTGGATTACATCGTGGAGGCAGTGATGAGATGCGGGCCGGGTTTTTCGCGCATGCGCGGCGAGAATGATAGCAGTGAAGTAGTTAATAAAGAAAAAAAATGTACTGTTGATCGCCCTAATGCAATCATGTCAAATTTTTTGAATAAAAAGAAATAGCAGATATATTTATGTACAGATACGCACATACGCTCTCAACGTACAAATATATATATACATATATTTACACACAGATATACTTTCACATATAATTATAAGAAATTATTTTATTCTATAATAAAAAATATTAAAAGGAAAATAGGTGTTGAAATAATTTCAAATATTTAACAATACAAACAAAACATTTTATTTTTGGCAGAAATATTAAAGAATACCAACATTTGTTGCAAGGGTAAGGAAAACTGCCAAAAACCTTACCAGTATTCATAAAACAACAATTTATCTTTAAAATACAAAATAATATCATAAACGTAAGAAATTGCAAAGTTACAAAGACACAAAATATTATAGTAGTATACTAATAAAATATAATAAAATAAAAATACTTGTAATCAATTTAATGATAAATATGTTTTATAGATAAATATAATTTATAATATAATACAACTTCTACATTACAAAAATAATTTTTACTTGTTATATATTATTTATTAAATTTAATTAATTTATTAAATCCGTTAAAAATGACAAATATAACAATTACTATATACTAATTCAAATTATTAAATCTTTAATTTTTAACAATATGTAGCACATATTATCACAGTACGTAGTTATATAACACAGAACAGTATTATCAGAAAGGAGATATGGAAGGCAATGCAGAAATTGGAAATACTGGAAAAGCTAATAAGAATATGCAAACTGGTAATAACAGATTCGAAGAAAAAGATTAAAATCAATGGCTGCGTTCAGCAGAAAAAGCAGCTTTGCAACTGTTGTAAAATTCTTCAACACGACTGGTTTATACGTTTAGATCTAACAGGAACTAAGAGCAAAAACCAATCGTGTTGAAGAATTTTACAACAATTGCAAAGCTGCTTTTTCTGCTAAACGCAGCCACTAATTAACATTCCTAAGATTAGACAGTCAGAGAAGGTGATGGATTGGCCTCAATCGTGTTCAACCTGATTTTAGAAATAATAATATTTAGAATCATATGTAGCATGTATTAAAAAATAGAGGCTGGATATTAAAATACAAAAATTTGTTTTTTATTAAAAATTATTGCACATTAAATCTTTGGCTTTAGTCACTACAATATATTATTAACACAGTCATGTAAGTAAAACTGAAATTCTAAACGCAAATATTAAAAATTATGTATAGCATACATAAAAAAGTAGAGGCTAGATGTAAAAATGCAAACAAATGCAACAAAAAAAAAAAAAAATTAAGTATTATCAGATGTGCATTGTTCTCCGTATAAATTTTGTGTATTATGCAGTTCTAAATGCCTCGCGTCAATTTCAAAATTTGTACAATTTATATTTTGAGCTTGTAAACTAGATCGAATAACACAAATTGAGGAAACAGTATCATTTGATAGTCGATTCCTTTTTTTACATTTGACATCTGAAACAATAGAAAATATTCTTTCGGCCTCAGCATTAGAATGAGGATAAGAAAGGACTACTTGAGTTAATAATTCTAAGTTTGGGAACATCTTAGTCCCATCAAAATTTTCAGATTGTAGTATTTTAGCCCACATTTCATCTATTGGCAAAGAAGCTAATTCTTTTTTTTGTTGCTCATCAAAACTTAATGGTAAAATTGTCCATTCAAACGATAATTTTGTTATATTAATATTATGCTCTACCCGGTTAGCAATATAAGTTAAATTTTTAATTTTATGTCTACCTTCATTATGTAAAGCTATATTAGGATCCAAAAAAATTAATTGTTTAAAAAGTTCATTTTTATAAGGTAGAGACGCTTTAGCATTTCTCGCGCGCGCGCGAACTGCCGTAACATAAAAATCCAAACATTTCAATCTAATTTGTTGCGCGCATTCGAAAGATAAAGTCTCTAAAAGACATTCACAATCCGGTCCCACATTTATGTCATTTATAGGTTTTATATTATCTTTATTATCCAATAGTAAATCTAAAGTTGAAATATTTTCTAAAACATCAATTTTTACCAAATTTACGGCTATTTGACGAATTAATTTTTGACTGCTTTCATATAATTTATGAATTAAAATATTACGAGATTGAAATAATACATTAAAGTTATTAAAAAAATTTAGTGCAAATTTTAAAAACAGCAAATACGCTTTAATAAAAATATCATTTAAATGTTCTAATATAATTTCCGCGGATTTTAATTTATCTTCTACTGTTGCTAACATAAAATAATTTTTTAAGATTTCCCAGTTATCTAAAAGTCTAACAACGCATTTTTCTAAAGATAACCATCTTGTTTCCGACAATTTTAATATTTTATTTCGTTGTCCATTAAAAAAATCTTGGAATTCTCCCAAAATCGCACATCGCTTTGCACTGCCCGAAATGTAAGTGGCAACTCCTCTAATCAAATTTTCGCAAGAAGAAGGTAATTTTTCGCAAGCCTTACTGGCTATAAGCGCGGATGAATGGCAAATACAATTTATTGTTATTAATTCTGGCACTTCCGTTTTAAGATGAGTCATAAAAGAATTTTTGGATCCGACCATTACTGACGCATTATCGCAAGCTAATCCAACAATATTTTTAATAGGAATATTTTGTTTTTCTAAACTTTCTTTAAACATTTTAAAAATTTTATTCGCGGAATAGTCTGTTGCATCTAAAGTTAATAATTCTAATATTTGAGTTACAATTTTTTTATTTAATGGTGATACGTAGCGGACAAGAACGCACATTAATTTTGTATCAGAGATATCCGTACTTTCGTCTATCAAAATGGAAAATTTACTAATTTTTAAATATTCAACAATTTTTTCAGTTTCACGTTTTGCAGTAATATTTTTAACAATACTTGCACACTTATGTCGAGCCAGCGAAAGGTCTTGCACAACTTCAGGTTTTATACAAATATCTTTTAACAAAGGAATTAAATGATCCACGACTTGAAAGGCTACATTATGCTCTGCGATAAAAGTTGCTATTTTAATTTCTGCGCGTTTAACCTGTTCTTTATGTGATAAACTATCTTTAAAAGTAGCCTTAAAATTACCAGAATTTATTTTTTCAATGTGTTTAACCGTTTGTGAATGTTTAATCAAATCTGTTTTGCAACATCTGATAGTTTTGTTGCATGCAATACAAAGCGCTTTATTTTCAGCAGGATGGGGAGCTAACCATCCTTTAAAAATACTTTCATCTAGCCAAGCATTTTGAAATTCTCTAATCCTACGTTTTTCAATAGCTCCTTTACTTGGACAATCCATCATTCATAAATAAATAAATATTACTTTTTTTCAAATATACTTGGCTAATTGTATTGATCTTACATTTATTTCTGAAGGCACGCGTTTATGTACTTGGTCTATCTTTTTTTTATTTCAATGTTGACGCACAGTTGGCGCATTTACTTCATATCAATCATTTTGTAGAGAAGATAATAAAGCAATATAGTAATGAGACAATTTACCTAATATAATAGTTTTTTTCTCAGATGCGCGCGCGCGCACACACACACACACACAATCGGCGCCTTCTTTTATCTCTTTTTAAAAAGGTTTGAAATACATAATAATTGTGATACACGTGCCGACATAAAGAGAACATTCATTGTAACATTATTAAGTTAATTGAAACCAAAAAATTCTATAAACTTACTGATTCTATAAACTGACTGAAACAGTTCAAAGTTACTAAAGTGACTTCCGGACCTGTAAGGGCTAAAGTAAAGACTAAACTACAGAGTTCTCTGCTGTAAACAATATGAAAAATACCCACTAATCAATGTCAAATTAAAGTAATATAATAAATATAAATGTAAAGTAAAGTAGATGTAAATTGTTAATATAATTTTTACTTTAGGAACACTTTAAAGAGGAGGAACCATAGTAGGACGGTTATTATTAAGATCAGTGCGTATAAAATGAAGGTTTTAAAACGTATACGAGGATCGTGTGAGACGGTGTACGATCCTCCGTTTTGCGATTCTACATTTCTAGGCATCTCATAAGAACCTAATGGGATGCTAATGTGACGCGATGGGTTGCTCGAAGCAATGCACTCCGATGAACAGTAAGTGCCCATCGCAATGGCATTGATGGCCTCCGCGGAGGAATCCTCCGCACCCGGCTCATCTACTGCGACGACTTCCTCCGGCGTGATTTCTATAACAGACATATCCATCGCGACAACGATTATCGTCTCCCGACGAACAGACAACGACGGTCTGAAGAATCGGAATAGTACAGCGGCTTTATATAGTAGTACTGCGGCTAGTACCTGTTGGGTGGGGGGCGGCAGAGGGAAGGGGAAAGTGGCGGACGGGTCTCCTAACCTCTGATTGGCTAATGTACGTGAGGAGGGATAATTGGGGTAGACATAGACCGGCCCCTACCAGACCCCCGTAACTCGGTTACGGGCCTACCGCCAAATGTCGGCAAGAACGCGGTAGCGCGATGCGGATTAAGACCGTCCAGCGAGACGCGCGTCCGTGGTCGCTAGGAAGTTGTTTACAAGGAAATGTATCTGTCTAAATATATTATAGTTTGTAATTTGTTTTAAATCTTTATATTTCAAAATTTTGAGAAAAGTCGTGCATAATATGATCATATATAAATATGAATAATTAAATACGAATAATTTGTATATATAATTTTTGATCTAATAGCACATATACATATATATTTTTATATAATTGTATATAATAATAACCGAATTTTGGGCCGATAAAGTCTTATATTTTTGTAATCATATTTGTTCAGATCTTTCAATCATATGTAACTGTATATGATTACATACAGATAAAATTGTATCATTTCCTCCTCCAAATATTATTATATATGATCGTATAATGTGTAACATATGATGATATTACATTTAATTTTGTATAATTATATTTATACTGGTCAACAAAATTAGCGCATACGAAAGTTTTGCATAATTTCAAATAACTATAACACCGCGGAATATCATCGCATTTTCATTTTTCAAAAAGCATTTTAAGCTTGAACTTTCTACTATATTAAAGGATACTATATCAAAAATTATTATATTGTATAATGTGTATATTTTGTATTTTTTCTTTTTCTCTTAACAAGTCTCATTTTTTTTCAACCAGTGGTATTTTTAACTCTTTAGTTTAGTCGGTTATGGTATTTAAGAGAAAAACCATTAATATCTAAACATAATATATTAGATTTTCATAATATTACGTGTACCTACAGCAACTGTTTTATGCATTTGGAACGCCAATGCTTGTGGTGGTGATAAGGATTTGATTATTAAATCGGCGTTCTTTGTGTTCACTGTATAGAAAAAGTATATGTGACTATTTATTCTTTCTTATGCGTGGACTGATCGTACAATGTATCTGCGATGTTCACGGCTCTACTTTCGGACGCGAAGTGCGTGGTGCGATCAGGCGGATGACAGTTTGCTCGACCAGGCCAGCGATCATGTAACTTCTTCCTTAGGGAGGGAACGTGAATAGTGAAAAGTTTCGTGTAACTATCCCTTTCTATAGGTGTTGAATAGAAAGGGACAGTGGGTGCTTTCCAATTGCAATATCCCTAGACACTTTCATGCACACGGTGACACAATTTGTGTTCCAATTGTCATAATTATCGACACAACACTACACATCTGTACTCAGCCAAAGAGCTGTGTAGGCTTGTGTTTTTTGGTGACAAATAATAGTTACTAACCACAGCGCGGTAAGTAATTGCATTCTTGTTTTCTTTTAAAAAGCCGGACAAATATGGATTACGGAAATCTGAAAAATGTCCCTGAGTAATAAGTAATTCGATTTATTTTGCATTAAAATAATGAATTATTACGAGTTTTTAAATATTATTTAATAAAAAGTAAAATCAATACTTTGTTTTTTTATTTGCAAGTTAGATTAGGTTAGGTTATTAACTTAACTTTTGTTTATTAATCTATTACAATGCATACAAATAACACGTACAAATAACAAACAATTTTGTTTTGAATTATTTATAGCCTGGTTATTCGAGTTTTATGTGTGCAGCATGTTCTTTAGTTCTGGATAATGAAGAATTGTATTAACATATTTGCTTTGAAGGAAAAACTATTTATTCGAATGAGGGAATTATTTATTGTTTGAGTGATGATGATGTTTCAAATGAAGAAAGTTTCAATATACATAATAGAATTGACAGAGATGACAATGACTTAAATGATCATAATGATATGGAACAAGATGATTTAGAACAAGAGCCATATATTCCTCAACAGAAACCTACTACTTCAAAGCCTACTAAGAAGAAGCCTACAGATGACAAAACTGGTAAATAATTTTTATTTTATTTATTATACTTATAAGTGATTTGTTTTTTGGCTGCTTCAGAAATTGGTTTCATAGTTGTTTTGTGCAAATAGTGTCACATAAAATATGGATAAAAAATAAAAAAGTTACTGCAGAATAATTTATTATTGAAACAAATTTTAAAGCTGACATAAATAAAAATAATTTATTCTTCACAAATTTGGTAATATAATCTGATAATTGACATATATGTCAACTGTTTGCCATTATAGTTGCTATGTGGACAGACAGCAGCACGCTAGCATTACTTACCTGTTATGAAGCAAAAAAGGAAGATCTTGATCATCCTGTTAAGCGAGGGAAAGTATGGGCATCAATAGCTGATGACCTTTCAGAGTTCGGTTACAAGGTATTATAAAAAACTCCCAAAAAATATAAAAAATGTTTTGTATCTTTGTATGTACTATGTATGTACATTTATATTTATTAGAGATTAGCGAGAGGGTCTCTGTACTGTATTGCTGCAAAATTGTCTTTTTAGTTGTTTTAATATGAATTTGATATCTTTGGACATTTTATTTCTCTGAAAATGCAATAGCAAATAAATTGAACTTTATACTGCACTTTCCCTGTCATTGATTGTCATTTGCTTAAGATAAATTGTTTTAGGCTGGTATTCATAGTCGAATCTTATGTCAAAATTGTCTCAAGCAATGGTTTTGTTCAAAAAACAACAGTTAAATAATTCACTAATATAATTAGTCTAAATTTAGAGATCTAATAATAAAGATCAATAATCATTGACAGTTCACTGATCATTTATGTTTTTTGAACATAACCAATGCCCTAAGATGCTCATACGGCTCTGTAATTGGCTGATAGCATCTTAAGACAGTACTTAAGATGATCTTAAATATAAGAATCGACTATGAATTCTGAACCTTAAATTTTTTATAATTTTTTATATTTGTTTTGTTTTTATTCTCTACCTTACTTTCAAAAGTACATACATAGAATGCATATATTTCATACTAAGTATGAAACAAAATACAAAACAGATATTGAAATATATATTTAGAAAATTTTATTTAGCAATTTAGAAAAATGTATTTTGAGCAAGTAAGAGAATTCAGAAATGCGTACATGTCTTGATTAATTTTGATTACAATTGAAAATTATAGTTTTCTGGAGAACAAGTGAGATGGAAATTTAATACGCTGACTCGAAAGTACAAAGCCCAGATAGCACAAGGACATCCACTGTATGTCCAATGGATATCCGCTTCTGGACATTTGGACGTCCATTAAGAGTCCAAATAAGATCCGTCGGACATTCAATGGACGTCCATAGGATATACGTTTGGCACAACTTTGTACGTTCATAGAAAGTCCTTTAATGGACGTCCATGGGATATACGTTTGTCACAATTTCGGACATTCATAGAAAGTCCGAAATAAACCAAATTTTGAACCTATTATGATTTGATTATTTCTTTTGGGCCTTTTTCAATTAAAGGGCTTGCTGCAATAGTGGGTTAATCCACATTTTGTAAAAATTATCGACATAAAGCATGGACTGTGCATTTCCTGTAACAAGCTCTTGAAAAGTGTCCCGCAGAAAGACAAAGAGGAGACATGGTCCGGATCAATTTCTTTTTTTGTCTAGCGCCCATTATGCTACTGGTTAGACAGAGACAGCGCTTGACCCAGACCAATTGCTATGTCCCTCTTTTGGTCGGAAAAAGAAACGGGGAAAAAAACAAAAAAAGAAAAAAAAGAAAAAGAAACGATAATAAAAATGAAAAAGAAACGAAAAAAAACGAAACGATAAAAAACGAAAAAGAAACAATAATGTATTATAACAAACATTTTAAAAAATACCAATAATTGAGTGTTAATAATAAATAAAAAAATAATACGTATTATTTTATATTATTTCATATTATATCTAAAAGTAGAACAATTAAAATAAACCTTTTGAAAAATAAAAACAATGTAATTTATTATTATTTATAAATTAATGTTAATTAGAACTATGTAAATAATATATATATAATTTACAATATTTTTTTTAGATTATATAATAAAAATTAAGATAAATTATATAAGAGTAAGATGCAAGTGCAGACATAAATCAGATATCCAGCATAAGACGTTCTGAATAGAACATTTTAATTCAAATAATGGACATCTTATAAATGTCCATTTTATGTCCATGGACATGTGGACCTGAATTGGACTTAAAATGGACGTCCTTGGAACATCCAGTGCTATTTGGGAGACTGCGTTGACAATAATAAAAGAACTGGTACTGGTGTTATGACATTTAAATTTTTTGACCATATGGAAAATATTCTTGGTGATCGGAAGACGGTACAAAATCAAAGTACAATATCATCGACTTTCTCTAAGAAAAAATTAAAATCAACCATGTCAACATTTACAGCGCAAAGCGATACACCAATTTCTTCACCGAGCACATCAAGTACTGTAAGCACTAACAGTGCTAAAAAACAAGTTTACGAACATTCACCAAAATCAGAATGTTTGAATAAAAATAAACAAGCTCTTGAAAAGTCGGCACCATCAAACTCAGAAAAAACTGTATGTTCTACATCTGTAAGCAATACACAAAAGACCAAGCGCCCTCAACATGGATCGGAGAGTAGAACAGCGGCAAGTAAGGTAGAACTAGAAAAACAGTGGCTACAACATTTAAAAAATGTAGAAGATAAAAATAAAATAAAAGAAGAAAAACAGCAAGCTTACGAGAAAAGAAAAGCAGAAGAAGTGCAGATGAAAATGAAATTAATAGCATTAAAAGAAAGACAGTTAGACATGAAACAAAAGATTGCTAAACGTAAGTATGAGGAAGCAGCAGAATGGCATCGAGATAAATTATACATTGAAAAACAGAAATGTCGGTTGCTTAAAAAGTTATTGGAAACTCATACTTCATCTTCTAATAAGAAATTTAAGACTGATACAGACAGTTCACTTGAAGATTGAGAAAAGGGTGTGCAATACTTGTTATTTTGTTATTATCACTCTTGTTTTTAAATTTTATTTAGTAAGTATTACAATATTGATATATTAATATATCGACATTTATCGCTATTGTTTATTTTAAGCCAATATTTAACACATAATAGCCTTATCTTACAATCAGGTAGAGCTGTCATTATTTGTTAGATACATATCTAATTAAAAAAGCTGACTTTGAAAATTGTTTAATATAGTTGTTTTTGATTCGCTTCGGGTGGCCTTGATTCACCTCCTTTGACAATATGTAATAATAATGTTTTTATTTTATTGTATTATTAGTTTTCTTATTTATCTGATTGTTTGAGAGATAAATACATATTTTAATATATTATATAAAATTTTTATTGAAAATAAGTACATGTATGCATGTTTATGTTTTTGTTCTTATCTGCTCTAGACTTTTGTTTATTTTATAAAATGTAAAGTGCCCCATATAAATCATATATGAAGTTTTATTCATATCTTTTATTAATCACGTTATAAGCTAAAACAAAAAAAAAGAGAAAGTCAGCAAATTTAATCAGCACCCAATTTTATATATAATTTGTACCGGGTACTTTCTTATATCGCATAATATTATAAAAATGTTTTTAAATATTTTAAATTAGATTAACATTATATACTTAAATAAATATTAAAACTTGTTTACCATATTATTTATTACAAAAATGTAATAAGATAATTAAGTTGCAAAAGTGTAAGTCATTAAGCATAATCAGAAAAGTTTTTTCTTAGATACGAAATATTTAATTTTATGTGGAGAGATATGTAGAGGTATGTAAGTAATATGAGCAATATTTGTAAAGACTGTGGTAAAAATAAACATACCATGTTTATCAAAATATACAAATATTTATTTTTTTATAATTTTACTCTAGGTTAAAATATTAAAGATTATATAACATACAAAAATATAAAAATATACACGACTACTCTTAAAAATCTTTATATCTTAATATACTCCAGAATAGTATCTGGAAACAGCTCCCGAAACATCTGCATTCTTCGATCTATTACATTATTCCTATTTCTATATCTAGCATGTAAATCATCAATCTCATAATTGTTATCTACAACATTATCTACAAGAACGTCATTAAAATCTGCAAAGAATTCATTTTCATCATTTTCTTTTATAGTAATGTTATGCATAATACAAGCGGCTGTTATTAATTTTGGAATAAATTGAATATCAAGTAATTCTAAAAATCTCAAACAACGGAAACGACCTTTTAATTATCCAAAAGCTCTCTCTATTGACATCCGTGTGGAAGAGTGTAAGAAATTAAATTCAGACTGCTGTACGCTTAAATGTCCGTTATCTCGAAATGGTGGGACGAGCCATGGTAGTAGTGGATAGGCTGAATCTCCTATTATGCACGTTTCATTAGGGAAAATGTTTTCCATGTCATTTTGAGCAGTATCATAGAGTAACGATCTTCTTAGAACACGTGCGTCGTGCAGTGAACCCGGTTCTCCACAATAAATATTTGTGAACTTCATATCTGCATCTACAACACCTTGTAATACGACAGAGAAAAACCTTTTTCTATTGCAATAGTCTCTAGAGTAATCAACAGGCCGTCGAATTGCGATATGCGTGCAATCTATTGCTCCGATACATTTTTATATCCCTCGTTTTGCCTCGAACTTTTGGGATATTACGAGGCTAGCATCATTTCCCTCTGGCCATTTTATTTCTTCATCTAATCTAGATAATAGCCATTCCACAACACGATGTATTATACGAAAAATTGAAGATATAGATACATTAAATCTATCTCCCAAAGTTCGTAATGGCTCAGTATTTACAATATACCAAAGAAATATAAGGAAACTCCACTCAGCAGAGATTTTACGCATACCAGAAGAATGGGATGGGATAAAATTACTCTGCTGCAGCACGTCTGGAAGTATAAAAATTAATATGGCATTAGCATTAAAAAAAATGTAAATAATAGACAATATAAATAATACATATTTTATATACCTATTTGAAGATATGCCGTACGTCTCTGTAATCTAAAGTGCTCCTTAAATACAGCATCACTATATAAGTGGACAGTGTTGAGGAAGTCTTGAACTTTGCTCCGTCTTCTTCCATGCATGAGAAGTTGATACAATGGAAACAATAAATCATCTTCAACTTCATTACTTGAGAAAGATGTATTAGATTCATTAGTGGAATTCATTATCTCACTAAGGCTGTCAGAGGAACTTGAACTGGTATTAGTAGAGCTGGATGATAAATCTGCAGTCATTGTTATGACTATTTCATCCATTTCTAATAACTGTGACATTATTATTTTTATATCTATAAAAGAAATAATTAAATAATATTATGCTGGATATAAAAATAATAAGTTTGGTTACAAAATCTTCTAATTAAAACAATTATCAATATTATATTATATAGTTATATACCATCTCAAATAGCACAAAATATTCATAAAATATTTATAAGAAAGAAAAATATTTACGATAAATATTTTGTACATATTTTTATGTCAGAGTTTTCATACATATGTAACATAAAAAAATAAACAAAATACTTTTTCACTCTTTTTAGTCAAGCTAGTTTCTAAAAAATATTTTTGAAATATTTATATTATGCAAAAATGCATATATAATATGCTATACTAATTTCTCTAAGGTTATTTTCCTTGAAATATACTTACGTAAATTACGCAGGATTGTTGGTCCGTTTCAATGGATTCTACAAAGAAAATTATTAACGATAGCCTAAACGTTAATTGTTATTGTTGCTGATCTTTTATATGGTCTTTCTTCTTCTTTTAAAAATGTAATTCGCATCACTTGAGTAATAGTTACACGGAAATTTATTACCACCATGGATTAAAAAATATCAAGACACAGACACACTATAGGTATTTGGTACAGACTGTTACACACTTTGTTCCAATTGAATTGTGCACATCGCTACACTTTGTGCCTTCCTGTGTACGTTTGTGCTAAGATGTGTTAAGCAATTGGAAAGCACCCAGTAACTTGAAACTTTTCACTTTTCACACTTCCGCCCTACGGGAAACATTACACGATCGCAATACGTACCCTGATCCGAATACGTTGAATACAAACATACCAGCAACTTAAGCCACCAGTCGTCAACAGTCGTCACGAATAATACAATTAAACATAAATACGATTTACCAGGTCTGTAACTTTAAAATGCGGGTTTTCTTCCAAGAGATGGAGCACAAAACCTATATATGCTGGTGTCATAACCAATATGTCATTTTGTAGCTATGATAGTTAGCTTCAAAACGCCATATTTGTTTAAACGTTTAAGTGTTAGTAGCATTTTTTTTCGGTGGTAAACATGTCGAGTTTTGAGCCGAACAAAGAGCATTTGCGGCACGTGCTGATTTTCTTATTCAATCAGAAGAAAAAAGCAGCGGAAGCACATCGAATACTTGTGGAAACATACGGTGCACATACTCTATCTGTCGATACTTGCGAACGGTGGTTTAAACGATTCAGAAGTGGTGATTTTGATGTCAGTGACAAAGAACGTGAAAATCGACCGAAAAAGTTTGAAGACACCGAATTGCAAGCTGAAACCTGGCGAAACAGTTAATACTGATCGCTACCGACAACAAATGATCAATTTGAATTATGCGTTGGTCGAAAAACGACCAGAATGGGCTCAAAGGCATGGGAAGGTGATTTTGCTGCATGACAACGCACCCAGTCACACAGCAAAACCGGTTAAAAACACTCTGGCAGCACTTGAATGGAAAATATTACCTCACCCGCCGTACTCACCAGACTTTGCTCTTTCCGACTACCACCTGTTTTCATCCATGGGACACTCACTTGCCGAGCAGCATTTCCATTCTTATGAAGACGTTCAAAAATGGCTCGACGACTGGTTTGGCTCGTGCAACTTTCAATTCTTTGGAATGGCATCCATAATTTGCTTACTAGATGGCAAAAACGTGTAGAAAGCGAGGGCCGATATTTTGAATAAAATATATTTTTCCATTTTGTCTAAATTATTGCGTATTTTTATTGAAAAAACCCGCATTTTAAAGTTACAGACCTGGTATATATAGAAACGTTGATATAAGTTGTTAACTTTTTTTTATTAAAAAGCGTTATTACTATTAATTTAATAAAAATTGTCCTGTTCTAGTATACCACAAGGACAAGATTTTCTTGAATTGAAATAATCCGTTGCTACATAGGGAAAAAGGTCTTTAAATTACATAATACTGTGTGTAATAAATATTTTCAGGATCATGCTATTATTTATATTAGAATGATAAAATGATGATTACAGACAGAGGCACTTCCGCTCTGGAGCTGTGTCCACTTTACATTTTACAAAAGAAAAAAAAATTCAATTCTTAATATCTGATTGAATATGAGTGAATATTTCTTTCGTTTTATTCCAGTTTTATAAATGTATAGGAATTAATTAAAAAAAGTTTCTCAGTAAAATAAATATATTAGGTATTATGATACAAGAAACGCGTGTAAATAAGAATAATGAAACAAACATGTGTAGATAAAGAGCGTCAACGACAGAATTTTATTTATCCTAATCAGGGACCCGGTCCGAAATAAAATTATTATGGTTCGGTTTCAGTTACGATTTAGTAAAATATTCGAAAACTGTTACGGTTTCAACTTTAGTGTAACGGGTTCTATTTTTTGACAAATAAAGAAAACCGAAAATCGTTTAAACTACGAATTTTTTCAATTCCGGTTCCGACTCTAAATTTTCCAGTTCTCAATATGTAATAATAATAAATAATAGTATTTAATAATATTTAATAATAATTTAAATAATTGTGTGCACTGATAGAAAAATGTGTTGTATTTGTAACCATAATTGCAAATAGCATCTATGACATGGTTGCTGTAACCAAATTGGAGATCTTTATATACAGTTAGTTGTGTACCATAAAATGATCTTTATTATAAGCATTTACCATATATATATTATAGTTATTATTACCAATGTTGTAATAGTAATTGCTATAAAAATGATATTCCTAACTGTAATCATTTTACTATGCAATTGTGATGGTTACAAATACAACACATTTTTCTATCAGTGTACAAACAACGAGATGAGTATCGAGAGACACGGTAGTGGCTCGCGCCAAGTGAACGCGCAGCGCGAGCCCGACCGTGCTCTTTACGCGAGTACGCGACTTGCGAGCACCCGAGATTATCGGATATCTGAGAAACGGCTAAACGGAGTTCGATCGAGTTCTAACTAGGCTCAATCGAAAGCTTGGGGTCGATTTGTATGTGAAAATTTTTATTTTTATTTGTCCCCTACGTACCCTATGAGAGGAGATATCAAACGACGCAAAGTCCAAATGTCAAAATTTTCATTTAAGAAACGTCGTTATCGTCACCTCCTGATCGACCTCTCAGATCAGAAAACGTCACTTTCATACTTTTGATGCAAGAGGCGCTTGTGTGCTATGCGCCTCGGGTTATTTAGGAACCTGTCACACCGACGAAATATAGTGGCATGAGCAGCGATCACAATCGCATGCATCTCGGGTAACGTTCCGTTTCACGGATAATAATGTCTAATGTTAATCATGTGCGTAATAAAATGGAACGCAGTCATTCGCATCGTCACTACGGCGTGTGTAATGGATTATGTGGGTTGCCCATGTGGGTCGCGTGAACTCGTGAAGTGACGTACAGTGTGATGAATGTTATGTTATTGTTATGACAGTTTTCGTGAAGTAGTGCATTTTTTAATTTTTATTATACCGTTATGTCTAAACAATGACTGATGTGTCTCTTTTTAAGAATTTATTCGCAAGAGAAACGTATGCGCAAATACTCGCTTTAACAGAAAAGTTGCAAGTTTATTGGTTAAAAGCCATATGATAGCCAATAAATTTTCAACTTTTCTGTAAGAACAGAATTTGCGAATACGTTTCTCTTAGAAATGAATTCAAGAATCGAGCCTCAGAGAGAAACCTCTCCGAGGTTTTTCTCTGTGGAGACTGTATGCAGACAGTTCGCGAATTGTTCTTTATTAATTGTTTGAGGTACTCGTGATCATCGAATGGAAGAGAACTTCGAGAGAAAGAGAACAGCGAGAGCGGTCAGTGGAAAGAATGGGGACTGGAATGCAGCTTATATTATTTTGTGTGTGATGGCTATTTTAATCTGTTGCGGGTTTCACGGCAATGATATGATAACCTGTATATTACATCGTGGATTACATCGTGGAGGCAGTGATGAGATGCGGGCCGGGTTTTTCGCGCATGCGCGGCGAGAATGATAGCAGTGAAGTAGTTAATAAAGAAAAAAAATGTACTGTTGATCGCCCTAATGCAATCATGTCAAATTTTTTGAATAAAAAGAAATAGCAGATATATTTATGTACAGATACGCACATACGCTCTCAACGTACAAATATATATATACATATATTTACACACAGATATACTTTCACATATAATTATAAGAAATTATTTTATTCTATAATAAAAAATATTAAAAGGAAAATAGGTGTTGAAATAATTTCAAATATTTAACAATACAAACAAAACATTTTATTTTTGGCAGAAATATTAAAGAATACCAACATTTGTTGCAAGGGTAAGGAAAACTGCCAAAAACCTTACCAGTATTCATAAAACAACAATTTATCTTTAAAATACAAAATAATATCATAAACGTAAGAAATTGCAAAGTTACAAAGACACAAAATATTATAGTAGTATACTAATAAAATATAATAAAATAAAAATACTTGTAATCAATTTAATGATAAATATGTTTTATAGATAAATATAATTTATAATATAATACAACTTCTACATTACAAAAATAATTTTTACTTGTTATATATTATTTATTAAATTTAATTAATTTATTAAATCCGTTAAAAATGACAAATATAACAATTACTATATACTAATTCAAATTATTAAATCTTTAATTTTTAACAATATGTAGCACATATTATCACAGTACGTAGTTATATAACACAGAACAGTATTATCAGAAAGGAGATATGGAAGGCAATGCAGAAATTGGAAATACTGGAAAAGCTAATAAGAATATGCAAACTGGTAATAACAGATTCGAAGAAAAAGATTAAAATCAATGGCTGCGTTCAGCAGAAAAAGCAGCTTTGCAACTGTTGTAAAATTCTTCAACACGACTGGTTTATACGTTTAGATCTAACAGGAACTAAGAGCAAAAACCAATCGTGTTGAAGAATTTTACAACAATTGCAAAGCTGCTTTTTCTGCTAAACGCAGCCACTAATTAACATTCCTAAGATTAGACAGTCAGAGAAGGTGATGGATTGGCCTGAATCGTGTTCAACCTGATTTTAGAAATAATAATATTTAGAATCATATGTAGCATGTATTAAAAAATAGAGGCTGGATATTAAAATACAAAAATTTGTTTTTTATTAAAAATTATTGCACATTAAATCTTTGGCTTTAGTCACTACAATATATTATTAACACAGTCATGTAAGTAAAACTGAAATTCTAAACGCAAATATTAAAAATTATGTATAGCATACATAAAAAAGTAGAGGCTAGATGTAAAAATGCAAACAAATGCAACAAAAAAAAAAAATTAAGTATTATCAGATGTGCATTGTTCTCCGTATAAATTTTGTGTATTATGCAGTTCTAAATGCCTCGCGTCAATTTCAAAATTTGTACAATTTATATTTTGAGCTTGTAAACTAGATCGAATAACACAAATTGAGGAAACAGTATCATTTGATAGTCGATTCCTTTTTTTACATTTGACATCTGAAACAATAGAAAATATTCTTTCGGCCTCAGCATTAGAATGAGGATAAGAAAGGACTACTTGAGTTAATAATTCTAAGTTTGGGAACATCTTAGTCCCATCAAAATTTTCAGATTGTAGTATTTTAGCCCACATTTCATCTATTGGCAAAGAAGCTAATTCTTTTTTTTGTTGCTCATCAAAACTTAATGGTAAAATTGTCCATTCAAACGATAATTTTGTTATATTAATATTATGCTCTACCCGGTTAGCAATATAAGTTAAATTTTTAATTTTATGTCTACCTTCATTATGTAAAGCTATATTAGGATCCAAAAAAATTAATTGTTTAAAAAGTTCATTTTTATAAGGTAGAGACGCTTTAGCATTTCTCGCGCGCGCGCGAACTGCCGTAACATAAAAATCCAAACATTTCAATCTAATTTGTTGCGCGCATTCGAAAGATAAAGTCTCTAAAAGACATTCACAATCCGGTCCCACATTTATGTCATTTATAGGTTTTATATTATCTTTATTATCCAATAGTAAATCTAAAGTTGAAATATTTTCTAAAACATCAATTTTTACCAAATTTACGGCTATTTGACGAATTAATTTTTGACTGCTTTCATATAATTTATGAATTAAAATATTACGAGATTGAAATAATACATTAAAGTTATTAAAAAAATTTAGTGCAAATTTTAAAAACAGCAAATACGCTTTAATAAAAATATCATTTAAATGTTCTAATATAATTTCCGCGGATTTTAATTTATCTTCTACTGTTGCTAACATAAAATAATTTTTTAAGATTTCCCAGTTATCTAAAAGTCTAACAACGCATTTTTCTAAAGATAACCATCTTGTTTCCGACAATTTTAATATTTTATTTCGTTGTCCATTAAAAAAATCTTGGAATTCTCCCAAAATCGCACATCGCTTTGCACTGCCCGAAATGTAAGTGGCAACTCCTCTAATCAAATTTTCGCAAGAAGAAGGTAATTTTTCGCAAGCCTTACTGGCTATAAGCGCGGATGAATGGCAAATACAATTTATTGTTATTAATTCTGGCACTTCCGTTTTAAGATGAGTCATAAAAGAATTTTTGGATCCGACCATTACTGACGCATTATCGCAAGCTAATCCAACAATATTTTTAATAGGAATATTTTGTTTTTCTAAACTTTCTTTAAACATTTTAAAAATTTTATTCGCGGAATAGTCTGTTGCATCTAAAGTTAATAATTCTAATATTTGAGTTACAATTTTTTTATTTAATGGTGATACGTAGCGGACAAGAACGCACATTAATTTTGTATCAGAGATATCCGTACTTTCGTCTATCAAAATGGAAAATTTACTAATTTTTAAATATTCAACAATTTTTTCAGTTTCACGTTTTGCAGTAATATTTTTAACAATACTTGCACACTTATGTCGAGCCAGCGAAAGGTCTTGCACAACTTCAGGTTTTATACAAATATCTTTTAACAAAGGAATTAAATGATCCACGACTTGAAAGGCTACATTATGCTCTGCGATAAAAGTTGCTATTTTAATTTCTGCGCGTTTAACCTGTTCTTTATGTGATAAACTATCTTTAAAAGTAGCCTTAAAATTACCAGAATTTATTTTTTCAATGTGTTTAACCGTTTGTGAATGTTTAATCAAATCTGTTTTGCAACATCTGATAGTTTTGTTGCATGCAATACAAAGCGCTTTATTTTCAGCAGGATGGGGAGCTAACCATCCTTTAAAAATACTTTCATCTAGCCAAGCATTTTGAAATTCTCTAATCCTACGTTTTTCAATAGCTCCTTTACTTGGACAATCCATCATTCATAAATAAATAAATATTACTTTTTTTCAAATATACTTGGCTAATTGTATTGATCTTACATTTATTTCTGAAGGCACGCGTTTATGTACTTGGTCTATCTTTTTTTTATTTCAATGTTGACGCACAGTTGGCGCATTTACTTCATATCAATCATTTTGTAGAGAAGATAATAAAGCAATATAGTAATGAGACAATTTACCTAATATAATAGTTTTTTTCTCAGATGCGCGCGCGCGCACACACACACACACACACACACACACACACAATCGGCGCCTTCTTTTATCTCTTTTTAAAAAGGTTTGAAATACATAATAATTGTGATACACGTGCCGACATAAAGAGAACATTCATTGTAACATTATTAAGTTAATTGAAACCAAAAAATTCTATAAACTTACTGATTCTATAAACTGACTGAAACAGTTCAAAGTTACTAAAGTGACTCCCGGACCTGTAAGGGCTAAAGTAAAGACTAAACTACAGAGTTCTCTGCTGTAAACAATATGAAAAATACCCACTAATCAATGTCAAATTAAAGTAATATAATAAATATAAATGTAAAGTAAAGTAGATGTAAATTGTTAATATAATTTTTACTTTAGGAACACTTTAAAGAGGAGGAACCATAGTAGGACGGTTATTATTAAGATCAGTGCGTATAAAATGAAGGTTTTAAAACGTATACGAGGATCGTGTGAGACGGTGTACGATCCTCCGTTTTGCGATTCTACATTTCTAGGCATCTCATAAGAACCTAATGGGATGCTAATGTGACGCGATGGGTTGCTCGAAGCAATGCACTCCGATGAACAGTAAGTGCCCATCGCAATGGCATTGATGGCCTCCGCGGAGGAATCCTCCGCACCCGGCTCATCTACTGCGACGACTTCCTCCGGCGTGATTTCTATAACAGACATATCCATCGCGACAACGATTATCGTCTCCCGACGAACAGACAACGACGGTCTGAAGAATCGGAGTAGTACAGCGGCTTTATATAGTAGTACTGCGGCTAGTACCTGTTGGGTGGGGGGCGGCAGAGGGAAGGGGAAAGTGGCGGACGGGTCTCCTAACCTCTGATTGGCTAATGTGCGTGAGGAGGGATAATTGGGGTAGACATAGACCGGCCCCTACCAGACCCCCGTAACTCGGTTACGGGCCTACCGCCAAATGTCGGCAAGAACGCGGTAGCGCGATGCGGATTAAGACCGTCCAGCGAGACGCGCGTCCGTGGTCGCTAGGAAGTTGTTTACAAGGAAATGTATCTGTCTAAATATATTATAGTTTGTAATTTGTTTTAAATCTTTATATTTCAAAATTTTGAGAAAAGTCGTGCATAATATGATCATATATAAATATGAATAATTAAATACGAATAATTTGTATATATAATTTTTGATCTAATAGCACATATACATATATATATATATATATATATATATATATATATATTTTTTTTTATGATTTGGCACATATTGGGTCCGAATATACGTAATGTATACATTAGTATACATTAATATACATTAACATCTAAATGAACATTTTGTCATTTTTTTTCATATGTATAAATTATATTCATAGATATATCGTAATTTTGGTTTTTTTATGAATTGTTATTTATTGGTACCATCAAAAAAGTATTAAAAATTGATCATGCGTAATATACATAAAGAAAAATGCAATATACATAGTCTTGGGATAATCATACACATTACATTTTATAATTAATTGTGGTTTGTATATATTATATTAAATATTACACTCAAACAGAGAGTTTTTTATGTACAGTAATATAATGGGACCGTAAAAAATCTCGATGTAATGTTAAAAATCAGGTCCGGCAGTAAAACAAAATCTTAAAAGAAATTTATTAAAATTTATTAGTTTTGGACGCATACTGTTTTTATCATGTAAATTATGTTCATGATTTACGAAATGACACGGACACGAGAAATGTGCGTTCATGTCCGCGGCGAGTTTCACGTGCGTTCGTGTCCGCGGCGAGTTTCACGAACGCATGTGAAATTACGTGTTTTGATTGGCGACCGAATTCGCGTCGTCCGTGGCGTCTTTCACGGCGGTGATGTGACAGTTCGAGGTTAATGACGTGTTGACGTGCGAGAGGTTAGAGGCGAGTTTTTAGTTTTATGCATGATTTGCATATCACATCGCAGATTATATCGTGGAGAGAAATACAGCCGTGCCGCACGTTGAAGATCAGTACAACACTATGCGTTGTACAATCAGATAAGTCACACAAAGTTTTCATTCCTCATATAGAATAAGCATTCTAATATAAGATTAATACTTTGTGTCATGTTTCATTTTCAGCTTATATAAAAAAAAAGAGAAACAGAAACACTTCATCTGAATCCAAAGAAAAATAGAAGGAGAGAAAAGAGTGAACGAGTAAGGAAAGAAAAGTATAATTAATCTCAAAGCACAGAATTTACACCCAGCTGATCTGCCAGTGTCATGGTCACAGGCTGTAATATCGGAGATAGGTTTATACAAATGCCAAGGATTATTTGTACGTTTTAGGCTATTTAATAACTGTCAAGCATTCTGTGCGAGTTGGATACTTATACGAATAAGGTACAGAAATGTATCGATAAGGCTCTTAGTCAAATCATAAACTAAAGAGTACCCATACAGCACACATATTTCAGAAAGCTTTCTAAAAGATATCTTCTGTCAGATATCTTTCAGAAACCTTTCTGAAAAATGTTGCGCTGTATGGATAAGTATTTAAATATGTTATTGATTCCAAACATGTCCTCGGCAGGCTAGATAGGTGACATTATAGTCTGTCAGTCTACTTTGCAGTAATTGTTTCAGACAAGATTTCATGCTTGTCACCTATTCAATACATTGCAAAAGAATGTACCGTTTACTTCATTCTATTATTTTTTTGCAAATTTCTATTAAACATATTATCGATTAAAATAATATAATTTCAATGTTTCATTATACTTGCAAATACCAGTTTAAACATCTAGTCTCCAGACAATCTTTTAAAACGCTGTCTTGAACGGTAACGTTACTTTATCCACAAGGTACCAATTAGTGTTTCTTAATTATCCTAATGAAAACAAAACTCAAAAATTTTAATAAAGAATTATATCGTCAGTCCTGAATTTTGACATTACATTGGAAAAAAAAGTATTTGTTATATATGACCTTACGTAATTGATAACAATTTGTTAATTGTTTATATACCTTAAATTACATACATACTTTGAAATCATATATGTATTATGGACAAACATTAACTTTACTTTTATAATGTGTCTTGAAAGGTAATATATTGAATACATAAATACTTTATTTTAATTTCTATCAATGCATAATGCAAACACTGCATTAAAAAATGTAAGTACAGTGTAAATAATCAATCAAAAATTTTAATGAACGTATTGTTAAACATCAGGCCAATTTTCTTCAATGTAATGTTAAAAATCAGAGCCGGCTAATATTTCTTTAACACGAATTTTGTTAAAATTTATTAATTTCGTTGACATATCGTTTTCATAATGTAAATTAAAGTATTAATGAGGATGTCGTAAATAAAATAACATTACCAATCAAGACAACGTTTTAAAAGATAACCTATGTATGAACTGGATCAGTTGGAACATACGATAGGAAATAGTATTTTAGAATATTATCGAAACTTAATGAACGAGACTCATAATAATATACTAAATACATAACCATTTTATTTTAATTTATATCAGTGCATAATGCAAATGCTGCATCAAAGAATGAAAATACAGCGTGAATAGTTAATCAAAAATTTTAACGAATGTATCGTTAAATATCGGACCCATTTTCTTCGATGTAATGTTAAAAATCAGAACCGGCTGCATAAATATTTCTTTAACATGAATTTTGTTAAAATTACTTAAGTATACATTGACTCGTGTTTACATTTCAGTGACCATATGTCAACAAAACTCATAAATTTTAACAAAATTCATGTGATAGAAATGTTTATACAACTGGTTCTGATTTTTAACATTACAGCGAAGAAAATGGGTCCGATAATTAACGATACATTAAATAAAATTTTTGATTGATTATTCATGCTTTATTTACATTTTTGATGCAGCATTTGTATTATGCATTGATAGAAATAAAAATAAAGTGTATATGTATGCAGTATATTATGAGTCTCATTCATTAAGTTTCGATAACATTTCTAAAATGTCATCTTATACTTGTATTTATTGGTTGGTAAATGAGACGGACTATTTGTAACGTATACATAAGTATACATTGACTTGCGTTTAGATTTCAGTGACCATATATCAACGAAACTCACAAATTTTAACAAGAGTCATGTGAAAGGAATGTTTATACAACCGGTTCTGACTTTTAACGTTACAGTGAAAAAAATGGGCCCGATAATTAACGATACATTAAATAAAATTTTTGATTGATTATTCATGCTTTATTTGCATTTTTTATGCAGTACTTGTAAAGTGTATATGTATGCGGTATATTATGAGTCTCATTGATTAAGTTTTGATAACATTCTAAAATGTTATCTTATACTTGTATTTATTGTTTGGTAAATGAGACGGACTATTTGTAACGTATACATAAGCATACATTGATTTGCATTTACATTTCAGTGACCATATGTCAACGAAACTCATAAATTTTAACAAAATTCATGTTAAAAGATTATTTATACAGCCGGTCCTGATTTTCAACACTACATTGAAGAAAATAAACCTGATATTTAACGATGCATTGATTAAAGTTTTTGATTGTTTATTCAGGCATTCGTGCATTTGCATTCTTTGCATTATGCACTGACAGAAATTAAAATAAAGTGTTTATGTATTCCGTATATTATAACTCCTATTCTTTAAGTTTCGATAATATTCTTTACTTGTATTTAAATATTAGTAAAAGATAACATTTTAGAATATTATCGAAACTTAAGGAATGGGACTCAGAGTGATTTCACATGCGGCATAACTTGCGTAAACGTACCTTGCGTCAACCAATCAAATCGTCTTTAACAATGCCCTAAGTGTTCCTAAAATCGTCTCAGCGCACGATAAAAACAATATAATTGGTCGACGCAAGTTACGCCACATGTGAAGTCACCCTGAGTCCCATTCTTTAGGTTTCGATAATATTCTAAAATGTTATCTTTTAATGTAAAATCACTCTCATAATATACTGAATACATAAACACTTCATTTTAATTTCTCTCAGTGCATAATGCAAATACTGCATCAAAGAATGCAAATACAGCGTGAATAATCAATCAAAAATTTTATGTATGGTTAAATATCAGGCCCATTTTCTTCGATGTAATGTCAAAAATCCGGATGTATAAATATTTCTTTAACATGAATTTTGTTAAAAATTATGAGTTTCGTTGATATATGGTCACTGAAAGGTGAATACAAGTTAATGTATACATATGTATACGTTACAAATAGTCTGTTTATTTGCAAAACAATAAATACAAGTATAAGATAATATTTTAGAATATTATCGAAACGTAAAGAATGGGACTGGGAATATGCGGAATAAACATAAACATTTTATTTTAATTTCTATCAGTGTATAACGCAAACACTGCAAAAAAGAATGTAAATACAGTGTAAATAATCAGAAATTTTAATGAATGTATCGTTAAATATCAGGCCCATTTTCTTCGATGTAATGTTAAAAGTCAGAACCGGGTATGTAAATATTCCTTTAATAAATTTTGTTAAAATTTATGAATTTCGTTTACATATTGTTTTCATAATGTAAATTAAAGTATTAATGAAAATGTCATAAATAACATTACTAAACAAGACAACGTTTTAAAAGATAACCTATGTTTGACCTGGATCAATTCACACATACGATATAAGATAGTATTTTAGAATATTATCGAAACTTAAAGAATGGGACTCATATTATACGGAATATATAAACTTTATTTTAATTTCTGTCAGTGCATAATGCAAATACTGCATCAAAGAATGCAAATACAGCGTGAATAATCTATCAAAAGTTCGAGGTTAATGACGTGTTGATGTGCTTGAGGAGGTTAGAAGCGAGTTAGTTTTTAATTTTATACATGATTTGCATATCACATCGCGGATTATATCGTGGAGGGAAACACAGTTGTGCCCAACTTGATGATCAGTACAACATTATGCGCTGTACAATCAGATAAGTCACATAAAATTTTCATTCTTCCTATGAAATAATCATTCTAATATAAGATTAATACTTTGTTATGTTTCATTTTCAGTTTATGTTAAAAGAAAGAAAAAAGAAACACACTTTATCTGAACCTAAAGAAGAATAGAAGGAGAGAAAAGAGTGAACGAGTAAGGAAAGAGAGATATAATTAATCTCAAAGCTCAGAATTTACACCCAACTGATCTGCCAATGTCATGGTCACAGGCTGTAATATCGGTGATATGTTTGTATGGATGCCAAGGATCGTTTGTACGTTTTAGTCTATTTAATAACTGTCAAGCATTCTATGCGAGTCAGATACTTATATGAATAAGGTACAGAAATGTATCGATAAGGCCCTTAGTCAAATCATAAACTAAAGAGTACCCATACAGCACACATATTTCAGAAAGCTTTCTGAAAGATATCGGAAAGATATCTTCTGTCAGATATCTTTTAGAAACCTTTCTGAAAAATGTTGCGCTGTATGGATAAGTATTTAAATATTTTATTGATTCCAAATGTCATCGGCAGGCTAGATAGGTGACATTATAGTCTGTCAGTCTACCACATTAAAAAAGTTAATGGTTGTCCATAATACATATATCGTTTTAAAGTATATATGTAATTTAAGGTATATAAACAATTATCAAATTGTTATAAATTACGTAAGATCATATATCGAATACTTTTGCTTTCTGATGTAATGTCAAAATTCAGGACTATATAATTATTTCTTTAACATTTTTTCAAAATTTTTGAGTTTTGTTTTCATTAGGATAATTAAAAAACACTAATTGGTAATGTGTGGATAAAATAACATTACTGTTTGAGACAACGTTTTAAAAGATTGTCTGGAGACTGGACGTTTGAACTGGTATTTGCAAGTATAATAAAACATTCAAATTGTTATTTTAATTCATAATATCTGTGTAATAGAAATTTGCAAAAAAATTCATAGAATGAAGTAAATGGTTTATTTTTTTTGCAACGTATTGAATAATTGAAAAGCATGAAATCTTGTCTGAAACAATTACAGCAAAGTATACAAACTATAAGGTCACCTATCTAGCCTGCCGATGACGTGTTTGGAATCATTTATATTTATGATTTGGAATCATAAATTATTTAAATACTTACGTTTTAGTTTATGATTTGACTAAGAGCCTTATCGATACATTTCTGTACCTTAGTCATATAAGTATCCGACTCTCATAGAATGCTTGACAGTTATTAAATAGACTAAAACGTACAGATGATCCTTAGCATCCATATAAACATATCACCAGTATTACAGCCTGTGACCATGACATTGGCAGATCAGTTGGGTGTAAATTCTGAGCTTTGAGATTAATTATATCTCTCTTTCCTTACTCGTTCACTCTTTTCTCTCCTTCTATTCTTCTTTAGGTTCAGATGAAGAGTGTTTCTTTTTTCTTTCTTTTAACATAAACTGAAAATGAAACATAACAAAGTATTAATCTTATATTAGAATGCTTATTTCATAGGAAGAATGAAAATTTTATGTGACTTATCTGATTGTACAGCGCATAGTGTTGTACTGATCTTCAAGTTGGGCACAACTATGTTTCCCTCCACGATATAATCTGCGATGTGATATGCAAATCATGCATAAAATTAAAAACTAACTCGCTTCTAACCTCCTCAAGCACGTCAACACGTCATTAACCTCGAACTTTTGATAGATTATTCACGCTGTATTTGCATTCTTTGATGCAGTATTTGCATTATGCACTGACAGAAATTAAAATAAAGTTTATATATTCCGTATAATATGAGTCCCATTCTTTAAGTTTCGATAATATTCTAAAATACTATCTTATATCGTATGTGTGAATTGATCCAGGTCAAACATAGGTTATCTTTTAAAACGTTGTCTTGTTTAGTAATGTTATTTATGACATTTTCATTAATACTTTAATTTACATTATGAAAACAATATGTAAACGAAATTCATAAATTTTAACAAAATTTATTAAAGGAATATTTACATACCCGGTTCTGACTTTTAACATTACATCGAAGAAAATGGGCCTGATATTTAACGATACATTCATTAAAATTTCTGATTATTTACACTGTATTTACATTCTTTTTTGCAGTGTTTGCGTTATACACTGATAGAAATTAAAATAAAATGTTTATGTTTATTCCGCATATTCCCAGTCCCATTCTTTACGTTTCGATAATATTCTAAAATATTATCTTATACTTGTATTTATTGTTTTGCAAATAAACAGACTATTTGTAACGTATACATATGTATACATTAACTTGTATTCACCTTTCAGTGACCATATATCAACGAAACTCATAATTTTTAACAAAATTCATGTTAAAGAAATATTTATACATCCGGATTTTTGACATTACATCGAAGAAAATGGGCCTGATATTTAACCATACATAAAATTTTTGATTGATTATTCACGCTGTATTTGCATTCTTTGATGCAGTATTTGCATTATGCACTGAGAGAAATTAAAATGAAGTGTTTATGTATTCAGTATATTATGAGAGTGATTTTACATTAAAAGATAACATTTTAGAATATTATCGAAACCTAAAGAATGGGACTCAGGGTGACTTCACATGTGGCGTAACTTGCGTCGACCAATTATATTGTTTTTATCGTGCGCTGAGACGATTTTAGGAACACTTAGGGCATTGTTAAAGACGATTTGATTGGTTGACGCAAGGTACGTTTACGCAAGTTATGCCGCATGTGAAATCACTCTGAGTCCCATTCCTTAAGTTTCGATAATATTCTAAAATGTTATCTTTTACTAATATTTAAATACAAGTAAAGAATATTATCGAAACTTAAAGAATAGGAGTTATAATATACGGAATACATAAACACTTTATTTTAATTTCTGTCAGTGCATAATGCAAAGAATGCAAATGCACGAATGCCTGAATAAACAATCAAAAACTTTAATCAATGCATCGTTAAATATCAGGTTTATTTTCTTCAATGTAGTGTTGAAAATCAGGACCGGCTGTATAAATAATCTTTTAACATGAATTTTGTTAAAATTTATGAGTTTCGTTGACATATGGTCACTGAAATGTAAATGCAAATCAATGTATGCTTATGTATACGTTACAAATAGTCCGTCTCATTTACCAAACAATAAATACAAGTATAAGATAACATTTTAGAATGTTATCAAAACTTAATCAATGAGACTCATAATATACCGCATACATATACACTTTACAAGTACTGCATAAAAAATGCAAATAAAGCATGAATAATCAATCAAAAATTTTATTTAATGTATCGTTAATTATCGGGCCCATTTTTTTCACTGTAACGTTAAAAGTCAGAACCGGTTGTATAAACATTCCTTTCACATGACTCTTGTTAAAATTTGTGAGTTTCGTTGATATATGGTCACTGAAATCTAAACGCAAGTCAATGTATACTTATGTATACGTTACAAATAGTCCGTCTCATTTACCAACCAATAAATACAAGTATAAGATGACATTTTAGAAATGTTATCGAAACTTAATGAATGAGACTCATAATATACTGCATACATATACACTTTATTTTTATTTCTATCAATGCATAATACAAATGCTGCATCAAAAATGTAAATAAAGCATGAATAATCAATCAAAAATTTTATTTAATGTATCGTTAATTATCGGACCCATTTTCTTCGCTGTAATGTTAAAAATCAGAACCAGTTGTATAAACATTTCTATCACATGAATTTTGTTAAAATTTATGAGTTTTGTTGACATATGGTCACTGAAATGTAAACACGAGTCAATGTATACTTAAGTAATTTTAACAAAATTCATGTTAAAGAAATATTTATGCAGCCGGTTCTGATTTTTAACATTACATCGAAGAAAATGGGTCCGATATTTAACGATACATTCGTTAAAATTTTTGATTAACTATTCACGCTGTATTTTCATTCTTTGATGCAGCATTTGCATTATGCACTGATATAAATTAAAATAAAATGGTTATGTATTTAGTATATTATTATGAGTCTCGTTCATTAAGTTTCGATAATATTCTAAAATACTATTTCCTATCGTATGTTCCAACTGATCCAGTTCATACATAGGTTATCTTTTAAAACGTTGTCTTGATTGGTAATGTTATTTTATTTACGACATCCTCATTAATACTTTAATTTACATTATGAAAACGATATGTCAACGAAATTAATAAATTTTAACAAAATTCGTGTTAAAGAAATATTAGCCGGCTCTGATTTTTAACATTACATTGAAGAAAATTGGCCTGATGTTTAACAATACGTTCATTAAAATTTTTGATTGATTATTTACACTGTACTTACATTTTTTAATGCAGTGTTTGCATTATGCATTGATAGAAATTAAAATAAAGTATTTATGTATTCAATATATTACCTTTCAAGACACATTATAAAAGTAAAGTTAATGTTTGTCCATAATACATATATGATTTCAAAGTATGTATGTAATTTAAGGTATATAAACAATTAACAAATTGTTATCAATTACGTAAGGTCATATATAACAAATACTTTTTTTTCCAATGTAATGTCAAAATTCAGGACTGACGATATAATTCTTTATTAAAATTTTTGAGTTTTGTTTTCATTAGGATAATTAAGAAACACTAATTGGTACCTTGTGGATAAAGTAACGTTACCGTTCAAGACAGCGTTTTAAAAGATTGTCTGGAGACTAGATGTTTAAACTGGTATTTGCAAGTATAATGAAACATTGAAATTATATTATTTTAATCGATAATATGTTTAATAGAAATTTGCAAAAAAATAATAGAATGAAGTAAACGGTACATTCTTTTGCAATGTATTGAATAGGTGACAAGCATGAAATCTTGTCTGAAACAATTACTGCAAAGTAGACTGACAGACTATAATGTCACCTATCTAGCCTGCCGAGGACATGTTTGGAATCAATAACATATTTAAATACTTATCCATACAGCGCAACATTTTTCAGAAAGGTTTCTGAAAGATATCTGACAGAAGATATCTTTTAGAAAGCTTTCTGAAATATGTGTGCTGTATGGGTACTCTTTAGTTTATGATTTGACTAAGAGCCTTATCGATACATTTCTGTACCTTATTCGTATAAGTATCCAACTCGCACAGAATGCTTGACAGTTATTAAATAGCCTAAAACGTACAAATAATCCTTGGCATTTGTATAAACCTATCTCCGATATTACAGCCTGTGACCATGACACTGGCAGATCAGCTGGGTGTAAATTCTGTGCTTTGAGATTAATTATACTTTTCTTTCCTTACTCGTTCACTCTTTTCTCTCCTTCTATTTTTCTTTGGATTCAGATGAAGTGTTTCTGTTTCTCTTTTTTTTTATATAAGCTGAAAATGAAACATGACACAAAGTATTAATCTTATATTAGAATGCTTATTCTATATGAGGAATGAAAACTTTGTGTGACTTATCTGATTGTACAACGCGTAGTGTTGTACTGATCTTCAACGTGCGGCACGGCTGTATTTCTCTCCACGATATAATCTGCGATGTGATATGCAAATCATGCATAAAACTAAAAACTCGCCTCTAACCTCTCGCACGTCAACACGTCATTAACCTCGAACTGTCACATCACCGCCGTGAAAGACGCCGCGGACGACGCGAATTCGGTCGCCAATCAAAACACGTAATTTCACATGCGTTCGTGAAACTCGCCGCGGACACGAACGCACGTGAAACTCGTCGCGGACACGAACGCACATTTCTCGTATCCGTGTCAACTCGTATAGACGCTACCTATCGCGTGAAAAGTATAAACCTGGGGCTCGATTCTTGAATTCATTCGCAAGAGAAACGTATACGCAAGTACTCGCTCTAACAGAAAAGTTGCAAGTTTATTGGTTAATAGCCATACGATAGCCAATAAATTTCCAACTTTTCTGTAAGATCAGAATTTGCGAATACGTTTCTCTTGCAAATGAATTCAAGAATCGAGCCCCTGAATGTAATCTGAAATAGACGGTCATCGGTTTTTGAAAAATTTACAACATTAACAGAAATGTTATGATTTAATCTAATAAAACAAATCATTTAGAGAATGGCCCTTTTTTCTTACATAGCATGTATTAAAATACTGGTACCGGTCCTCATAATGTATAATCTATCAAAGAAAATTCGGTACTGATTTTATACATTACATATCTTAAAACAAATTGGGACCGGTCCCGGCAAATTACTTTTCGTCTAAAAAAATATCGGGTAGGACCCAATATGTGACAAATGTCCCGATATGTACCACTTTATCTCCGAAATGGTACCCATATCTGCCGAACCATAAAAATATAAATATACATATACGGATACATACACTGAGAAAAAAATTTCTTTAAATACATTTAAGAAACTCGGTTTTCTTATTACAAAGAAATGATTTATTTCAGTTTAATAATGATACTATTGATGTCATGAAATCATTACTTAGAGGAACAAAATCAAAAATGTACGAAATGATTTACTTAAAAGAATAAAATATTTATTTGCTAGCATACATTGTTTAGTTGCTGTAAAAAAATATTTGTTTGCATCAAAGAATTCTATTTCAAGAAAATGCATTTTCTTGATTGAAAGAATTTTTTTTCTCAGTGTAGATATATATATATATATATATATATATATATATATATATTATATATCTCTCTTCTCTCTCTCTCTCTCAATTCTGTAATAGCATTATGTGACGATCCGTTTCTACATGAAGCACCCTCGCGCTCGGCACGACCGCGCTATATGTAGGTTAACTCCCTTAAAGAGAAGAAAGTTATATTTTTTCTTATTACTTAATCGTGCTGCGGGTGGTAGTCTTTATATAATTGCATTTTACTCCCGAGAGAACCGAGAGGTGAGCCGCCTGTCGGCGGCGCCGCGCAGTAACTGGCGAGCAAGCGCGCGGCGACGCATATAGTATTCTCGCAAAGTCGAGAGAGCGGGTAATCTTTCTGATTGGCTGATGGTGGATCGGGGTAGCCAGCTCGGTATGGTATATAAGCGCGTCGCTTTTCACAGTCGCCACCGCTGCTACTGCATTCGTTGAAGCTGGAGCGTTTGGCTGCGTCAGAAGTCAGCAGAAGTTTTTAGTGCTGCGTTTGAGTTAGCGTTAGAGATTATATACGTTGTATATAAAGTCGTGAAGACTTAGTAGCTTTCGTTTCTCTCGTCAGAGACGCATAGCTCACGACGCGCGTGGACAAGTGACACGTGGCGAATAAGATTCAGACGCGAGCATCTTGAGATATCTTTTCCGAACTCGACGAAAAGAAGCACGAGAACAAAAATGATGCTGAGCCTACAGCGAAGAATGGTATCTCAGTGGAGAATGTTATCCACCTTGCTGTTTCTCGGATTGATTTGCAATGGCGAATTGATGCCCGTTCGTGTACCTGAAGAAACAACGACAACGTCGTCATCGACAGCCAAAAAGAATGGCATTGGCTCTCTGAATAACTACTGGCAAGCGTGGCTCCCGCTGGGCGAGCAGAACGCCTACCAACCCGATCTGAACTCCGCTACTCTTATGCGACGGACGCAAAGAGAGCCGAGTGTGTTTATCGCTCCGGAGTTAAACAACATGAACTTTATAAGTCCTAAGGCGAGCAAGAAATTTCTCCGGGATTTATTAAAAAAGAAGTTCAATAATACGCAAACCTCAGGCTTGGGTAAGTTGATATATTTTTTTAATTAATTAAGTTCAAGTTAATCAAGTTGATATTAAGTTAAATTTTTCAAAATAACTTGTCACAGTTAAAAAATTAAAATATTTAAAATTAACTATATACTATAAGTTAACAGCTATTAACTTTTTAAATTTATTGTCAATTTTTAATTTTTTTACTAGTTACTACTCGATAACCTTGGCAAACCTCGAAGAACGACCAAGTAAAGTCGACCGGTCCACTGCAGCTTAAAGTATCTATGAATTCCGAGTCCGATCGTCAGGTCGAAACCGAGATGTCCCTACTAGCAAAATACATTAACAGTATAATGACTAATACTGGCTAAATATTGGGCATCGCTACTACTACCGGAAATTTCGGGAGATATTATCTTTAACATCAGGGCTGAATAGATAGAACAGAATATAGGAAGAGGTTTTTAGTGGGTAGGCTATGGGGGCAGTATCTCCCGCGATGTGCCCCCATAGAATCCCACACTATCCGGGTGTACGGGCACCCGGATGTCTTTGGCCTCTTGGTGGTTGATAACTACAAAGTTATCCTTCCAAGATGGTCAGGTTGAAGATTTTCCTCTTCCTCGTTAAAAAAAAAAAAAAAAAAAAGAGAGAGAGAGAGAGAGAGAGAGAATAATACAGTAGATGTTTCAGTTCATATAAATATCCATTGTTATATTTGGTGCAAAATATTCTGATATCATTATTTTTGTAGAGAAGGTTAATGCGTGCGCGTGTAATTCTTCATTTAAAATAATCGTTAGTTTAATAATTAAAGTTAGATTTTGGTTGGAATAAGAAGGTCTGTGATATTACTTGGGCTAAATTAGATGAAGTTTTATCTTAGGTATAAGATGTGTTTCTTTACAGTATACTATATATCACTTATATTATATGTATCATTTTGATTGAATTTGATGAAGAGTATTATCTTGGATTTATTTGATACATAAACAAATGTGATTTTTTCCAACCATAAAGGTATACTATATATGTCACTCAGGTGAAATTTAATCAAAAGTCCTACCTTGGATTTGCTATTTCTTTCCTTAAAGAAAAACCATACATTTGGCGCCTTTTTTTACCTTTTTTAAAAAGGTAATTTTCTTCGGATATAACGGATATATTTTGCAGTGTTTATAGGCCACTTAAGTTGAATTTGATTAAAAGGATCATCTTGGATTGATGTAATTTTTTTCCTTAAATTTAAATTTAATCAATTATATATTGATGGTGATGATTAAATAGATAAGGTGTGACGTAGACTTGTTCATCGGTTAAATATTGATAACGTTGTAAGGATAAGAACCATCTTTTGTCACCAAGGTTTGTCACCGGAAATTATATACGTTACTAGTAAAGTAAAGAATAAAAATTAGTATTATTAAAAACATTTATTGAAAATTTTATTCGAGCTAATTAACAGTTGTGAATATTGATTGACAATTACAGCAACATTTCACTGATCCACAATTCTATGTCACACAACATCTCATCTATCTCATCGACGCCAGTGTAAAATCTGAGCTCGTTACTCACTGATTAATTAATTTTTCATTGGTGTTGATGATTAAATAAATGAAGTGTGACGTAGAGTTGTGCATCGGTTAAATATTGATAACGTTGTAAGGATAAGAACCATCCTTTGTCACCAAGGTACCGGCAATTATGTACGTTACTACTAAAGTAAAGAATACAAATTAGTATTTAAAGTTTTATTCAAACTAATTAATAAGTTGTGAATATTGATTGACAATTACAGCAACATTTAACTGATCCACAATTCTATATCGCACGACATCTCGTCTATCTCATCGACACCAGTGTAAAATCTGAGTTATGTTACCCTCTGTTTAATTAATTTTACACTGTTGATGCTGGTGGTTAAATAGATGAGGTGTGACACGTAGAGTTGTGCATTGGTTTGCAATATTGAGAACGTTGTAAGGATAAGTTCTTTTGTCACCAAGGTACCTGTAATTATACATACATTACTAATAAAGCAAAGAATAAAAATTAGTATTATAAAAAACATTTATTTACAGTTTTATTAAAGCAGATTAAAAGCTGTACATATCGATTGTAAATTACAGCAACATTTAACTGTTGCACACATCTTATCTGTCTCATCGACGCCAGTGTAAAATTGAATCAGAGAGTAACATAGCTCAGTTAAATGTTTAATATATATGTATAATAATAAAATAACAATACGAGAATATTTACCATATAAATTTCATATATTACACATATTTGCAATCGAAATTTGTATTATAACCTCATCCTGCATGTCCTGCACGTCACTTACAATTAGAACGAGTCACTGGCTAACCCACGTGACCCAATAAGAATACACGCAGGAGCACGCCGGAGAGAGAGAAGGAAATAAATCTTAAGGTCCTCACACATGAACTGACATTACCATATGAGTAAGGTTTCGATCACTCACGTACTTGATTCAGCCGGTTACGGTTACGGTCGCCCAATTCTGCAACGCGTCGAAACCTTAATGTTATGGATATGTCAATTCATGTGTGAGGGCCTTTACGTCGTCCGTCGCTTTTCAATGTCGCTTTTCTACGTCCCACAGTGGGAGAAAACGAGACGTTAGGCGACAAAAATCTGTAACTACGTCAATTTTCAATGGGAAATAATTGAAACTTGGTATCCTACAAGCTTTTTGGTCGCTAAATCTGAATCCACTGCTAAAAATTAAAAATTTGATATAGCAAATCCACTATGACCAAACAAAAGTGCTACTGAAATGATTTCGGGGTACATTATATCGATCTAAAAATCAAAAACTCACACTAGTACGACGTAGCATATGACTCTGAACAGCGTTCAGAGACACTACCGATAAACTCTAAATGTTCTTATATGTAATTCTTATTGTTGATATATTTTAAATTAGCAACATTCCCAACATTAATACTAAAAATAATAATTAGGCTCTTGTAATTCAATTAAAACAAGAAGGATAATAAGAGTCAGCACAATTAAGATATGTGTGTGCAAATTAATTTTGTTTATTGTTAAATACGTTTAAACGAATTGCAACGCGAACGCAATTTAATACATTAATTGATTAATATAATGCGCAGACGTTTCGACTGCCGATCAGTGGTGCAAGTTTTCGGCCGCCAGCATCGACGGTGGGGGCGGGCACTCGGTGTCGCGTTCGTGCCTCGAGTCTCGGGTCTCGGGCCGGCTCGGCCGCGTCCGCCGCTACTTGGCTATTAGATTGCTTTTTCTCCAAGGCTGCCATGAAGACGAGCGTTTAGCGCGTTGACGCTTGATGAGAGGCCCCGCTCATTCACCGCCCATTACGCAAAAAAAAAGGTCACGATTCACGACGTGATGATAAACGATTTCGATAAAACTTATTATGGATAGGATAGGTTATCACGTAAGGGATAATGTGAGCATGATAAGCAAGAAAATCGTAATTAAAAATTATGAGTGTCGTATCAATCTAAAGAAGAAGACGTCAATGCGCTGAACGCTCGTCTTCGTGGCAGCCTTGGAGAAAAAGGACGGATGTCTCTCTCCTTCTAATAGCCGAGTAGCGGCGGACGCGGCTAATGCTATAAGCATTCGTACACAAACTTATATTATAATACAATTACTCTCTAAATTTTTTTCGAGTGAAAATCTCACTCGAAATATAGAGTGACACGCCGAGTCACTTGAATTTGAGTTACTTCTCACTCTTATAGACTGAATTTCTTCATTCTTTATCAAGAAGTGCACATTTTCAGTTTTTATTTTGGAGAGAATGTCTTCTTGGAATGAATATCTTAATTAAAGAGTCACTTTACTGCGTCGCCGCACGCTTGCTCGCCAGTTACTGCGCGGCCGAGACCCGATAGACGGCTTAACTCTCGGTTCTCTCGGGAGTAAAATGCAGTTACATAAATATCATAAGAAATAGTATATATTATAATATATACTACCCGCAGCACGCGCGGATTAGGTCAAGCAAAAATTAATTTCCTTCTCTATAAGAGAGTTAACCTACCTATCGGTACCCAGCAAGCAAAATGCTAGCAGCTTGCCGGCAATATGCCAGCAAACTCGAGCATGATATCGCAGCAGATTTCAATCTGCTGCTTCCTCATTAAGCTTAGTTTCTAACAGCATAGATTATCAACAGAAAATATTGATAGAAATACAGCAAAAATCGAATATCATCTGCTACCATAACATGACAGCAAATTCATAGTAAATATCGAACACAATCTGACAAATTAAACTCTAAACGCAGAAAGACAGCAAAAACGAAGCATGAAATGCTATCACGCTGCGACACCAGAAACGCGGCGAAGATACAGTACGATGTGTCACATGAAGTACTGACAGCAAAAATGCAGCAGAAATCGAGCAGAGCCTGCCGTCATGACATGCCGGCGAAAACGCAGCAGATATAGAACGTGATCTGCTTTATCGGTTGTGACGGCAAAAACATAGCAGAAATCGAGCACCAAGCTGTCGTCACAAGTAATCGGAAAAATATAGCAAAAATTTAACACGATATGACGTATTATTAATAATTTTTAATTAGTAAAATAAATAATTAATGTATGCAATGTACATGTGTTTATTAATATTATTATTACATTTAATTTACATTATATAATTTTATAAATTTGATGATATCTAATTTACATATACATTACGAATTATATATTTTATGATTTTATGATACTTAAATTTAAATGTGGCGTTTTCGACTGACTGCAGAGAGTTAATTAAACCCAAGATATCACATGCAAGAACCGTCCAATTTGAACTTTTTTTTATATAAAGGTGGAAATCTTTGAGAAGACTTCTGGGAGGATCAGGTCCGGGAAGTGTGGGATTCGACGGGAGACACGTCGGGCGATCAACCTTACTACCGCCCACTCACTAAAATCATCTATTATAGAGGATTCATGGCTCCTGCACACAGGACGCGGCAAAGCGGCATCGCGGTGGCCAATCACCGTCTTGCTTTTTTATTAAATACATATATGTATTATCAGAAAAGCAAGACGGTGATTGGCCACCGCGATGCCGCTTTGCCGCGTCCTGTGTGCAGAAGTCATCACACATCTGATGTAGCAAACTCGCGTTCTATACCTGCCGCGTTTTCGCCGTCATGTCATGACGGCAGGCTCTGCTCGATTTCTGCTGCATTTTTGCTGTCAGTATTTCATGTGATACATCGTGCTGTATTTTCGCCAAGTTTCTGGTATTGCAGCGTGATAGCAAATATGTCAAATTTCTAGCTACATTTTATTAATTTAATGTGACATCATGACATATCTGTTTTTTTATTTAATTTTTAGTGATATATTGTGTCAACACACAATGTCTGATTTTTGTTTTGTTAATGTCTTTAAATTTTGTTGTACTTTTGCTGCATTTTTGAGGGCACATTGTGACGCAAAGTCTACTCGATTTTTGTCGTGTTTCTGTTAATGTTAGTTGAAACGGCAAACTGTAATTGCTTGCTGTCCAACTTTTGCCAGCATAATATGTGTCAAAATTTTTCAGTTTGTGCTCTCGGCAGGTTTGGCTATCTGGGTAGTGGCGCGCATTCATTGGCAGACGAGCGCGAGGGTGCCTCATGTAGCGAAGGATCGTCACATAATGTTTTTACAGGATTAAGACGCGGCTAGGCTAGGCTAGGTTATATATGATTACGGGTTCACACTCGTTTTAATTGAGTGAGAAATTTTACCCCCAAAAGTCGAGTACGTATAGTTATATATAATTTTATATAAGTTTGAATACTGATCGTACACATAAAATTATGTATAATTATATATAGATATACGTTTATGATTTACATTATACATAAATATATATATAAATATACATATACGGATACATACACTGAGAAAAAAATTTCTTTAAATACATTTAAGAAACTCGGTTTTCTTATTACAAAGAAATGATTTATTTCAGTTTAATAATGATACTATTGATGTCATGAAATCATTACTTAGAGGAACAAAATCAAAAATGTACGAAATGATTTACTTAAAAGAATAAAATATTTATTTGCTAGCATACCTTGTTTAGTTGCTGTAAAAAAATATTTGTTTGCATCAAAGAATTCTATTTCAAGAAAATGCATTTTCTTGATTGAAAGAATTTTTTTTCTCAGTGTAGATATATATATATATATATATATATATATATATATATATATTATATATCTCTTTTCTCTCTCTCTCTCAATTCTGTAATAGCATTATGTGACGATCCGTTTCTACATGAAGCACCCTCGCGCTCGGCACGACCGCGCTATATGTAGGTTAACTCCCTTAAAGAGAAGAAAGTTATATTTTTTCTTATTACTTAATCGTGCTGCGGGTGGTAGTCTTTATATAATTGCATTTTACTCCCGAGAGAACCGAGAGGTGAGCCGCCTGTCGGCGGCGCCGCGCAGTAACTGGCGAGCAAGCGCGCGGCGACGCATATAGTATTCTCGCAAAGTCGAGAAAGCGGGTAATCTTTCTGATTGGCTGATGGTGGATCGGGGTAGCCAGCTCGGTATGGTATATAAGCGCGTCGCTTTTCACAGTCGCCACCGCTGCTACTGCATTCGTTGAAGCTGGAGCGTTTGGCTGCGTCAGAAGTCAGCAGAAGTTTTTAGTGCTGCGTTTGAATTAGCGTTAGAGATTATATACGTTGTATATAAAGTCGTGAAGACTTAGTAGCTTTCGTTTCTCTCGTCAGAGACGCATAGCTCACGACGCGCGTGGACAAGTGACACGTGGCGAATAAGATTCAGACGCGAGCATCTTGAGATATCTTTTCCGAACTCGACGAAAAGAAGCACGAGAACAAAAATGATGCTGAGCCTACAGCGAAGAATGGTATCTCAGTGGAGAATATTATCCACCTTGCTGTTTCTCGGATTGATTTGCAATGGCGAATTGATGCCCGTTCGTGTACCTGAAGAAACAACGACAACGTCGTCATCGACAGCCAAAAAGAATGGCATTGGCTCTCTGAATAACTACTGGCAAGCGTGGCTCCCGCTGGGCGAGCAGAACGCCTACCAACCCGATCTGAACTCCGCTACTCTTATGCGACGGACGCAAAGAGAGCCGAGTGTGTTTATCGCTCCGGAGTTAAACAACATGAACTTTATAAGTCCTAAGGCGAGCAAGAAATTTCTCCGGGATTTATTAAAAAAGAAGTTCGAAACCTCGAAGAACGACCAAGTAAAGTCGACCGGTCCACTGCAGCTTAAAGTATCTATGAATTCCGAGTCCGATCGTCAGGTCGAAACCGAGATGTCCCTACTAGCAAAATACATTAACAGTATAATGACTAATACTGGCTAAATATTGGGCATCGCTACTACTACCGGAAATTTCGGGAGATATTATCTTTAACATCAGGGCTGAATAGATAGAACAGAATATAGGAAGAGGTTTTTAGTGGGTAGGCTATGGGGGCAGTATCTCCCGCGATGTGCCCCCATAGAATCCCACACTATCCGGGTGTACGGGCACCCGGATGTCTTTGGCCTCTTGGTGGTTGATAACTACAAAGTTATCCTTCCAAGATGGTCAGGTTGAAGATTTTCCTCTTCCTCGTTAAAAAAAAAAAAAAAAAAAAAAGAGAGAGAGAGAGAGAGAGAGAGAATAATACAGTAGATGTTTCAGTTCATATAAATATCCATTGTTATATTTGGTGCAAAATATTCTGATATCATTATTTTTGTAGAGAAGGTTAATGCGTGCGCGTGTAATTCTTCATTTAAAATAATCGTTAGTTTAATAATTAAAGTTAGATTTTGGTTGGAATAAGAAGGTCTGTGATATTACTTGGGCTAAATTAGATGAAGTTTTATCTTAGGTATAAGATGTGTTTCTTTACAGTATACTATATATCACTTATATTATATGTATCATTTTGATTGAATTTGATGAAGAGTATTATCTTGGATTTATTTGATACATAAACAAATGTGATTTTTTCCAACCATAAAGGTATACTATATATGTCACTCAGGTGAAATTTAATCAAAAGTCCTACCTTGGATTTGCTATTTCTTTCCTTAAAGAAAAACCATACATTTGGCGCCTTTTTTTTACCTTTTTTAAAAAGGTAATTTTCTTCGGATATAACGGATATATTTTGCAGTGTTTATAGGCCACTTAAGTTGAATTTGATTAAAAGGATCATCTTGGATTGATGTAATTTTTTTCCTTAAATTTAAATTTAATCAATTATATATTGATGGTGATGATTAAATAGATAAGGTGTGACGTAGACTTGTTCATCGGTTAAATATTGATAACGTTGTAAGGATAAGAACCATCTTTTGTCACCAAGGTTTGTCACCGGAAATTATATACGTTACTAGTAAAGTAAAGAATAAAAATTAGTATTATTAAAAACATTTATTGAAAATTTTATTCGAGCTAATTAACAGTTGTGAATATTGATTGACAATTACAGCAACATTTCACTGATCCACAATTCTATGTCACACAACATCTCATCTATCTCATCGACGCCAGTGTAAAATCTGAGCTCGTTACTCACTGATTAATTAATTTTTCATTGGTGTTGATGATTAAATAAATGAAGTGTGACGTAGAGTTGTGCATCGGTTAAATATTGATAACGTTGTAAGGATAAGAACCATCCTTTGTCACCAAGGTACCGGCAATTATGTACGTTACTACTAAAGTAAAGAATACAAATTAGTATTTAAAGTTTTATTCAAACTAATTAATAAGTTGTGAATATTGATTGACAATTACAGCAACATTTAACTGATCCACAATTCTATATCGCACGACATCTCGTCTATCTCATCGACACCAGTGTAAAATCTGAGTTATGTTACCCTCTGTTTAATTAATTTTACACTGTTGATGCTGGTGGTTAAATAGATGAGGTGTGACACGTAGAGTTGTGCATTGGTTTGCAATATTGAGAACGTTGTAAGGATAAGTTCTTTTGTCACCAAGGTACCTGTAATTATACATACATTACTAATAAAGCAAAGAATAAAAATTAGTATTATAAAAAACATTTATTTACAGTTTTATTAAAGCAGATTAAAAGCTGTACATATCGATTGTAAATTACAGCAACATTTAACTGTTGCACACATCTTATCTGTCTCATCGACGCCAGTGTAAAATTGAATCAGAGAGTAACATAGCTCAGTTAAATGTTTAATATATATGTATAATAATAAAATAACAATACGAGAATATTTACCATATAAATTTCATATATTACACATATTTGCAATCGAAATTTGTATTATAACCTCATCCTGCATGTCCTGCACGTCACTTACAATTAGAACGAGTCACTGGCTAACCCACGTGACCCAATAAGAATACACGCAGGAGCACGCCGGAGAGAGAGAAGGAAATAAATCTTAAGGTCCTCACACATGAACTGACATTACCATATGAGTAAGGTTTCGATCACTCACGTACTTGATTCAGCCGGTTACGGTTACGGTCGCCCAATTCTGCAACGCGTCGAAACCTTAATGTTATGGATATGTCAATTCATGTGTGAGGGCCTTTACGTCGTCCGTCGCTTTTCAATGTCGCTTTTCTACGTCCCACAGTGGGAGAAAACGAGACGTTAGGCGACAAAAATCTGTAACTACGTCAATTTTCAATGGGAAATAATTGAAACTTGGTATCCTACAAGCTTTTTGGTCGCTAAATCTGAATCCACTGCTAAAAATTAAAAATTTGATATAGCAAATCCACTATGACCAAACAAAAGTGCTACTGAAATGATTTCGGGGTACATTATATCGATCTAAAAATCAAAAACTCACACTAGTACGACGTAGCATATGACTCTGAACAGCGTTCAGAGACACTACCGATAAACTCTAAATGTTCTTATATGTAATTCTTATTGTTGATATATTTTAAATTAGCAACATTCCCAACATTAATACTAAAAATAATAATTAGGCTCTTGTAATTCAATTAAAACAAGAAGGATAATAAGAGTCAGCACAATTAAGATATGTGTGTGCAAATTAATTTTGTTTATTGTTAAATACGTTTAAACGAATTGCAACGCGAACGCAATTTAATACATTAATTGATTAATATAATGCGCAGACGTTTCGACTGCCGATCAGTGGTGCAAGTTTTCGGCCGCCAGCATCGACGGTGGGGGCGGGCACTCGGTGTCGCGTTCGTGCCTCGAGTCTCGGGTCTCGGGCCGGCTCGGCCGCGTCCGCCGCTACTTGGCTATTAGATTGCTTTTTCTCCAAGGCTGCCATGAAGACGAGCGTTTAGCGCGTTGACGCTTGATGAGAGGCCCCGCTCATTCACCGCCCATTACGCAAAAAAAAAAGGTCACGATTCACGACGTGATGATAAACGATTTCGATAAAACTTATTATGGATAGGATAGGTTATCACGTAAGGGATAATGTGAGCATGATAAGCAAGAAAATCGTAATTAAAAATTATGAGTGTCGTATCAATCTAAAGAAGAAGACGTCAATGCGCTGAACGCTCGTCTTCGTGGCAGCCTTGGAGAAAAAGGACGGATGTCTCTCTCCTTCTAATAGCCGAGTAGCGGCGGACGCGGCTAATGCTATAAGCATTCGTACACAAACTTATATTATAATACAATTACTCTCTAAATTTTTTTCGAGTGAAAATCTCACTCGAAATATAGAGTGACACGCCGAGTCACTTGAATTTGAGTTACTTCTCACTCTTATAGACTGAATTTCTTCATTCTTTATCAAGAAGTGCACATTTTCAGTTTTTATTTTGGAGAGAATGTCTTCTTGGAATGAATATCTTAATTAAAGAGTCACTTTACTGCGTCGCCGCACGCTTGCTCGCCAGTTACTGCGCGGCCGAGACCCGTTAGACGGCTTAACTCTCGGTTCTCTCGGAGTAAAATGCAGTTACATAAATATCATAAGAAATAGTATATATTATAATATATACTACCCGCAGCACGCGCGGATTAGGTCAAGCAAAAATTAATTTCCTTCTCTATAAGAGAGTTAACCTACCTATCGGTAGTGGCGCGCATTCATTGGCAGACGAGCGCGAGGGTGCCTCATGTAGCGAAGGATCGTCACATAATGTTTTTACAGGATTAAGACGCGGCTAGGCTAGGCTAGGTTATATATGATTACGGGTTCACACTCGTTTTAATTGAGTGAGAAATTTTACCCCCAAAAGTCGAGTACGTATAGTTATATATAATTTTATATAAGTTTGAATACTGATCGTACACATAAAATTATGTATAATTATATATAGATATACGTTTATGATTTACATTATACATAAATATATATATAAATATACATATACGGATACATACACTGAGAAAAAAATTTCTTTAAATACATTTAAGAAACTCGGTTTTCTTATTACAAAGAAATGATTTATTTCAGTTTAATAATGATACTATTGATGTCATGAAATCATTACTTAGAGGAACAAAATCAAAAATGTACGAAATGATTTACTTAAAAGAATAAAATATTTATTTGCTAGCATACATTGTTTAGTTGCTGTAAAAAAATATTTGTTTGCATCAAAGAATTCTATTTCAAGAAAATGCATTTTCTTGATTGAAAGAATTTTTTTTCTCAGTGTAGATATATATATATATATATATATATTATATATCTCTCTTCTCTCTCTCTCTCAATTCTGTAATAGCATTATGTGACGATCCGTTTCTACATGAAGCACCCTCGCGCTCGGCACGACCGCGCTATATGTAGGTTAACTCCCTTAAAGAGAAGAAAGTTATATTTTTTCTTATTACTTAATCGTGCTGCGGGTGGTAGTCTTTATATAATTGCATTTTACTCCCGAGAGAACCGAGAGGTGAGCCGCCTGTCGGCGGCGCCGCGCAGTAACTGGCGAGCAAGCGCGCGGCGACGCATATAGTATTCTCGCAAAGTCGAGAGAGCGGGTAATCTTTCTGATTGGCTGATGGTGGATCGGGGTAGCCAGCTCGGTATGGTATATAAGCGCGTCGCTTTTCACAGTCGCCACCGCTGCTACTGCATTCGTTGAAGCTGGAGCGTTTGGCTGCGTCAGAAGTCAGCAGAAGTTTTTAGTGCTGCGTTTGAGTTAGCGTTAGAGATTATATACGTTGTATATAAAGTCGTGAAGACTTAGTAGCTTTCGTTTCTCTCGTCAGAGACGCATAGCTCACGACGCGCGTGGACAAGTGACACGTGGCGAATAAGATTCAGACGCGAGCATCTTGAGATATCTTTTCCGAACTCGACGAAAAGAAGCACGAGAACAAAAATGATGCTGAGCCTACAGCGAAGAATGGTATCTCAGTGGAGAATGTTATCCACCTTGCTGTTTCTCGGATTGATTTGCAATGGCGAATTGATGCCCGTTCGTGTACCTGAAGAAACAACGACAACGTCGTCATCGACAGCCAAAAAGAATGGCATTGGCTCTCTGAATAACTACTGGCAAGCGTGGCTCCCGCTGGGCGAGCAGAACGCCTACCAACCCGATCTGAACTCCGCTACTCTTATGCGACGGACGCAAAGAGAGCCGAGTGTGTTTATCGCTCCGGAGTTAAACAACATGAACTTTATAAGTCCTAAGGCGAGCAAGAAATTTCTCCGGGATTTATTAAAAAAGAAGTTCAATAATACGCAAAACCTCAGGCTTGGGTAAGTTGATATATTTTTTTAATTAATTAAGTTCAAGTTAATCAAGTTGATATTAAGTTAAATTTTTCAAAATAACTTGTCACAGTTAAAAAATTAAAATATTTAAAATTAACTATATACTATAAGTTAACAGCTATTAACTTTTTAAATTTATTGTCAATTTTTAATTTTTTTACTAGTTACTACTCGATAACCTTGGCAAACCTCGAAGAACGACCAAGTAAAGTCGACCGGTCCACTGCAGCTTAAAGTATCTATGAATTCCGAGTCCGATCGTCAGGTCGAAACCGAGATGTCCCTACTAGCAAAATACATTAACAGTATAATGACTAATACTGGCTAAATATTGGGCATCGCTACTACTACCGGAAATTTCGGGAGATATTATCTTTAACATCAGGGCTGAATAGATAGAACAGAATATAGGAAGAGGTTTTTAGTGGGTAGGCTATGGGGGCAGTATCTCCCGCGATGTGCCCCCATAGAATCCCACACTATCCGGGTGTACGGGCACCCGGATGTCTTTGGCCTCTTGGTGGTTGATAACTACAAAGTTATCCTTCCAAGATGGTCAGGTTGAAGATTTTCCTCTTCCTCGTTAAAAAAAAAAAAAAAAAAAAAAGAGAGAGAGAGAGAGAGAGAGAGAGAATAATACAGTAGATGTTTCAGTTCATATAAATATCCATTGTTATATTTGGTGCAAAATATTCTGATATCATTATTTTTGTAGAGAAGGTTAATGCGTGCGCGTGTAATTCTTCATTTAAAATAATCGTTAGTTTAATAATTAAAGTTAGATTTTGGTTGGAATAAGAAGGTCTGTGATATTACTTGGGCTAAATTAGATGAAGTTTTATCTTAGGTATAAGATGTGTTTCTTTACAGTATACTATATATCACTTATATTATATGTATCATTTTGATTGAATTTGATGAAGAGTATTATCTTGGATTTATTTGATACATAAACAAATGTGATTTTTTCCAACCATAAAGGTATACTATATATGTCACTCAGGTGAAATTTAATCAAAAGTCCTACCTTGGATTTGCTATTTCTTTCCTTAAAGAAAAACCATACATTTGGCGCCTTTTTTTTACCTTTTTTAAAAAGGTAATTTTCTTCGGATATAACGGATATATTTTGCAGTGTTTATAGGCCACTTAAGTTGAATTTGATTAAAAGGATCATCTTGGATTGATGTAATTTTTTTCCTTAAATTTAAATTTAATCAATTATATATTGATGGTGATGATTAAATAGATAAGGTGTGACGTAGACTTGTTCATCGGTTAAATATTGATAACGTTGTAAGGATAAGAACCATCTTTTGTCACCAAGGTTTGTCACCGGAAATTATATACGTTACTAGTAAAGTAAAGAATAAAAATTAGTATTATTAAAACATTTATTGAAAATTTTATTCGAGCTAATTAACAGTTGTGAATATTGATTGACAATTACAGCAACATTTCACTGATCCACAATTCTATGTCACACAACATCTCATCTATCTCATCGACGCCAGTGTAAAATCTGAGCTCGTTACTCACTGATTAATTAATTTTTCATTGGTTTTGATGATTAAATAAATGAAGTGTGACGTAGAGTTGTGCATCGGTTAAATATTGATAACGTTGTAAGGATAAGAACCATCCTTTGTCACCAAGGTACCGGCAATTATGTACGTTACTACTAAAGTAAAGAATACAAATTAGTATTTAAAGTTTTATTCAAACTAATTAATAAGTTGTGAATATTGATTGACAATTACAGCAACATTTAACTGATCCACAATTCTATATCGCACGACATCTCGTCTATCTCATCGACACCAGTGTAAAATCTGAGTTATGTTACCCTCTGTTTAATTAATTTTACACTGTTGATGCTGGTGGTTAAATAGATGAGGTGTGACACGTAGAGTTGTGCATTGGTTTGCAATATTGAGAACGTTGTAAGGATAAGTTCTTTTGTCACCAAGGTACCTGTAATTATACATACATTACTAATAAAGCAAAGAATAAAAATTAGTATTATAAAAAACATTTATTTACAGTTTTATTAAAGCAGATTAAAAGCTGTACATATCGATTGTAAATTACAGCAACATTTAACTGTTGCACACATCTTATCTGTCTCATCGACGCCAGTGTAAAATTGAATCAGAGAGTAACATAGCTCAGTTAAATGTTTAATATATATGTATAATAATAAAATAACAATACGAGAATATTTACCATATAAATTTCATATATTACACATATTTGCAATCGAAATTTGTATTATAACCTCATCCTGCATGTCCTGCACGTCACTTACAATTAGAACGAGTCACTGGCTAACCCACGTGACCCAATAAGAATACACGCAGGAGCACGCCGGAGAGAGAGAAGGAAATAAATCTTAAGGTCCTCACACATGAACTGACATTACCATATGAGTAAGGTTTCGATCACTCACGTACTTGATTCAGCCGGTTACGGTTACGGTCGCCCAATTCTGCAACGCGTCGAAACCTTAATGTTATGGATATGTCAATTCATGTGTGAGGGCCTTTACGTCGTCCGTCGCTTTTCAATGTCGCTTTTCTACGTCCCACAGTGGGAGAAAACGAGACGTTAGGCGACAAAAATCTGTAACTACGTCAATTTTCAATGGGAAATAATTGAAACTTGGTATCCTACAAGCTTTTTGGTCGCTAAATCTGAATCCACTGCTAAAAATTAAAAATTTGATATAGCAAATCCACTATGACCAAACAAAAGTGCTACTGAAATGATTTCGGGGTACATTATATCGATCTAAAAATCAAAAACTCACACTAGTACGACGTAGCATATGACTCTGAACAGCGTTCAGAGACACTACCGTGTCTACCGATAAACTCTAAATGTTCTTATATGTAATTCTTATTGTTGATATATTTTAAATTAGCAACATTCCCAACATTAATACTAAAAATAATAATTAGGCTCTTGTAATTCAATTAAAACAAGAAGGATAATAAGAGTCAGCACAATTAAGATATGTGTGTGCAAATTAATTTTGTTTATTGTTAAATACGTTTAAACGAATTGCAACGCGAACGCAATTTAATACATTAATTGATTAATATAATGCGCAGACGTTTCGACTGCCGATCAGTGGTGCAAGTTTTCGGCCGCCAGCATCGACGGTGGGGGCGGGCACTCGGTGTCGCGTTCGTGCCTCGAGTCTCGGGTCTCGGGCCGGCTCGGCCGCGTCCGCCGCTACTTGGCTATTAGATTGCTTTTTCTCCAAGGCTGCCATGAAGACGAGCGTTTAGCGCGTTGACGCTTGATGAGAGGCCCCGCTCATTCACCGCCCATTACGCAAAAAAAAAGGTCACGATTCACGACGTGATGATAAACGATTTCGATAAAACTTATTATGGATAGGATAGGTTATCACGTAAGGGATAATGTGAGCATGATAAGCAAGAAAATCGTAATTAAAAATTATGAGTGTCGTATCAATCTAAAGAAGAAGACGTCAATGCGCTGAACGCTCGTCTTCGTGGCAGCCTTGGAGAAAAAGGACGGATGTCTCTCTCCTTCTAATAGCCGAGTAGCGGCGGACGCGGCTAATGCTATAAGCATTCGTACACAAACTTATATTATAATACAATTACTCTCTAAATTTTTTTCGAGTGAAAATCTCACTCGAAATATAGAGTGACACGCCGAGTCACTTGAATTTGAGTTACTTCTCACTCTTATAGACTGAATTTCTTCATTCTTTATCAAGAAGTGCACATTTTCAGTTTTTATTTTGGAGAGAATGTCTTCTTGGAATGAATATCTTAATTAAAGAGTCACTTTACTGCGTCGCCGCACGCTTGCTCGCCAGTTACTGCGCGGCCGAGACCCGTTAGACGGCTTAACTCTCGGTTCTCTCGGGAGTAAAATGCAGTTACATAAATATCATAAGAAATAGTATATATTATAATATATACTACCCGCAGCACGCGCGGATTAGGTCAAGCAAAAATTAATTTCCTTCTCTATAAGAGAGTTAACCTACCTATCGGTAGTGGCGCGCATTCATTGGCAGACGAGCGCGAGGGTGCCTCATGTAGCGAAGGATCGTCACATAATGTTTTTACAGGATTAAGACGCGGCTAGGCTAGGCTAGGTTATATATGATTACGGGTTCACACTCGTTTTAATTGAGTGAGAAATTTTACCCCCAAAAGTCGAGTACGTATAGTTATATATAATTTTATATAAGTTTGAATACTGATCGTACACATAAAATTATGTATAATTATATATAGATATACGTTTATGATTTACATTATACATAAATATATATATATAAATATACATATACGGATACATACACTGAGAAAAAAATTTCTTTAAATACATTTAAGAAACTCGGTTTTCTTATTACAAAGAAATGATTTATTTCAGTTTAATAATGATACTATTGATGTCATGAAATCATTACTTAGAGGAACAAAATCAAAAATGTACGAAATGATTTACTTAAAAGAATAAAATATTTATTTGCTAGCATACATTGTTTAGTTGCTGTAAAAAAATATTTGTTTGCATCAAAGAATTCTATTTCAAGAAAATGCATTTTCTTGATTGAAAGAATTTTTTTTCTCAGTGTAGATATATATATATATATCTCTCTTCTCTCTCTCTCTCTCAATTCTGTAATAGCATTATGTGACGATCCGTTTCTACATGAAGCACCCTCGCGCTCGGCACGACCGCGCTATATGTAGGTTAACTCCCTTAAAGAGAAGAAAGTTATATTTTTTCTTATTACTTAATCGTGCTGCGGGTGGTAGTCTTTATATAATTGCATTTTACTCCCGAGAGAACCGAGAGGTGAGCCGCCTGTCGGCGGCACCGCGCAGTAACTGGCGAGCAAGCGCGCGGCGACGCATATAGTATTCTCGCAAAGTCGAGAGAGCGGGTAATCTTTCTGATTGGCTGATGGTGGATCGGGGTAGCCAGCTCGGTATGGTATATAAGCGCGTCGCTTTTCACAGTCGCCACCGCTGCTACTGCATTCGTTGAAGCTGGAGCGTTTGGCTGCGTCAGAAGTCAGCAGAAGTTTTTAGTGCTGCGTTTGAGTTAGCGTTAGAGATTATATACGTTGTATATAAAGTCGTGAAGACTTAGTAGCTTTCGTTTCTCTCGTCAGAGACGCATAGCTCACGACGCGCGTGGACAAGTGACACGTGGCGAATAAGATTCAGACGCGAGCATCTTGAGATATCTTTTCCGAACTCGACGAAAAGAAGCACGAGAACAAAAATGATGCTGAGCCTACAGCGAAGAATGGTATCTCAGTGGAGAATGTTATCCACCTTGCTGTTTCTCGGATTGATTTGCAATGGCGAATTGATGCCCGTTCGTGTACCTGAAGAAACAACGACAACGTCGTCATCGACAGCCAAAAAGAATGGCATTGGCTCTCTGAATAACTACTGGCAAGCGTGGCTCCCGCTGGGCGAGCAGAACGCCTACCAACCCGATCTGAACTCCGCTACTCTTATGCGACGGACGCAAAGAGAGCCGAGTGTGTTTATCGCTCCGGAGTTAAACAACATGAACTTTATAAGTCCTAAGGCGAGCAAGAAATTTCTCCGGGATTTATTAAAAAAGAAGTTCAATAATACGCAAACCTCAGGCTTGGGTAAGTTGATATATTTTTTTAATTAATTAAGTTCAAGTTAATCAAGTTGATATTAAGTTAAATTTTTCAAAATAACTTGTCACAGTTAAAAAATTAAAATATTTAAAATTAACTATATACTATAAGTTAACAGCTATTAACTTTTTAAATTTATTGTCAATTTTTAATTTTTTTACTAGTTACTACTCGATAACCTTGGCAAACCTCGAAGAACGACCAAGTAAAGTCGACCGGTCCACTGCAGCTTAAAGTATCTATGAATTCCGAGTCCGATCGTCAGGTCGAAACCGAGATGTCCCTACTAGCAAAATACATTAACAGTATAATGACTAATACTGGCTAAATATTGGGCATCGCTACTACTACCGGAAATTTCGGGAGATATTATCTTTAACATCAGGGCTGAATAGATAGAACAGAATATAGGAAGAGGTTTTTAGTGGGTAGGCTATGGGGGCAGTATCTCCCGCGATGTGCCCCCATAGAATCCCACACTATCCGGGTGTACGGGCACCCGGATGTCTTTGGCCTCTTGGTGGTTGATAACTAAAAAGTTATCCTTCCAAGATGGTCAGGTTGAAGATTTTCCTCTTCCTCGTTAAAAAAAAAAAAAAAAAAAAAAAAGAGAGAGAGAGAGAGAGAGAGAATAATACAGTAGATGTTTCAGTTCATATAAATATCCATTGTTATATTTGGTGCAAAATATTCTGATATCATTATTTTTGTAGAGAAGGTTAATGCGTGCGCGTGTAATTCTTCATTTAAAATAATCGTTAGTTTAATAATTAAAGTTAGATTTTGGTTGGAATAAGGTCTGTGATATTACTTGGGCTAAATTAGATGAAGTTTTATCTTAGGTATAAGATGTGTTTCTTTACAGTATACTATATATCACTTATATTATATGTATCATTTTGATTGAATTTGATGAAGAGTATTATCTTGGATTTATTTGATACATAAACAAATGTGATTTTTTCCAACCATAAAGGTATACTATATATGTCACTCAGGTGAAATTTAATCAAAAGTCCTACCTTGGATTTGCTATTTCTTTCCTTAAAGAAAAACCATACATTTGGCGCCTTTTTTTTACCTTTTTTAAAAAGGTAATTTTCTTCGGATATAACGGATATATTTTGCAGTGTTTATAGGCCACTTAAGTTGAATTTGATTAAAAGGATCATCTTGGATTGATGTAATTTTTTTCCTTAAATTTAAATTTAATCAATTATATATTGATGGTGATGATTAAATAGATAAGGTGTGACGTAGACTTGTTCATCGGTTAAATATTGATAACGTTGTAAGGATAAGAACCATCTTTTGTCACCAAGGTTTGTCACCGGAAATTATATACGTTACTAGTAAAGTAAAGAATAAAAATTAGTATTATTAAAAACATTTATTGAAAATTTTATTCGAGCTAATTAACAGTTGTGAATATTGATTGACAATTACAGCAACATTTCACTGATCCACAATTCTATGTCACACAACATCTCATCTATCTCATCGACGCCAGTGTAAAATCTGAGCTCGTTACTCACTGATTAATTAATTTTTCATTGGTGTTGATGATTAAATAAATGAAGTGTGACGTAGAGTTGTGCATCGGTTAAATATTGATAACGTTGTAAGGATAAGAACCATCCTTTGTCACCAAGGTACCGGCAATTATGTACGTTACTACTAAAGTAAAGAATACAAATTAGTATTTAAAGTTTTATTCAAACTAATTAATAAGTTGTGAATATTGATTGACAATTACAGCAACATTTAACTGATCCACAATTCTATATCGCACGACATCTCGTCTATCTCATCGACACCAGTGTAAAATCTGAGTTGTGTTACCCTCTGTTTAATTAATTTTACACTGTTGATGCTGGTGGTTAAATAGATGAGGTGTGACACGTAGAGTTGTGCATTGGTTTGCAATATTGAGAACGTTGTAAGGATAAGTTCTTTTGTCACCAAGGTACCTGTAATTATACATACATTACTAATAAAGCAAAGAATAAAAATTAGTATTATAAAAAACATTTATTTACAGTTTTATTAAAGCAGATTAAAAGCTGTACATATCGATTGTAAATTACAGCAACATTTAACTGTTGCACACATCTTATCTGTCTCATCGACGCCAGTGTAAAATTGAATCAGAGAGTAACATAGCTCAGTTAAATGTTTAATATATATGTATAATAATAAAATAACAATACGAGAATATTTACCATATAAATTTCATATATTACACATATTTGCAATCGAAATTTGTATTATAACCTCATCCTGCATGTCCTGCACGTCACTTACAATTAGAACGAGTCACTGGCTAACCCACGTGACCCAATAAGAATACACGCAGGAGCACGCCGGAGAGAGAGAAGGAAATAAATCTTAAGGTCCTCACACATGAACTGACATTACCATATGAGTAAGGTTTCGATCACTCACGTACTTGATTCAGCCGGTTACGGTTACGGTCGCCCAATTCTGCAACGCGTCGAAACCTTAATGTTATGGATATGTCAATTCATGTGTGAGGGCCTTTACGTCGTCCGTCGCTTTTCAATGTCGCTTTTCTACGTCCCACAGTGGGAGAAAACGAGACGTTAGGCGACAAAAATCTGTAACTACGTCAATTTTCAATGGGAAATAATTGAAACTTGGTATCCTACAAGCTTTTTGGTCGCTAAATCTGAATCCACTGCTAAAAATTAAAAATTTGATATAGCAAATCCACTATGACCAAACAAAAGTGCTACTGAAATGATTTCGGGGTACATTATATCGATCTAAAAATCAAAAACTCACACTAGTACGACGTAGCATATGACTCTGAACAGCGTTCAGAGACACTACCGTGTCTACCGATAAACTCTAAATGTTCTTATATGTAATTCTTATTGTTGATATATTTTAAATTAGCAACATTGCCAACATTAATACTAAAAATAATAATTAGGCTCTTGTAATTCAATTAAAACAAGAAGGATAATAAGAGTCAGCACAATTAAGATATGTGTGTGCAAATTAATTTTGTTTATTGTTAAATACGTTTAAACGAATTGCAACGCGAACGCAATTTAATACATTAATTGATTAATATAATGCGCAGACGTTTCGACTGCCGATCAGTGGTGCAAGTTTTCGGCCGCCAGCATCGACGGTGGGGGCGGGCACTCGGTGTCGCGTTCGTGCCTCGAGTCTCGGGTCTCGGGCCGGCTCGGCCGCGTCCGCCGCTACTTGGCTATTAGATTGCTTTTTCTCCAAGGCTGCCATGAAGACGAGCGTTTAGCGCGTTGACGCTTGATGAGAGGCCCCGCTCATTCACCGCCCATTACGCAAAAAAAAAGGTCACGATTCACGACGTGATGATAAACGATTTCGATAAAACTTATTATGGATAGGATAGGTTATCACGTAAGGGATAATGTGAGCATGATAAGCAAGAAAATCGTAATTAAAAATTATGAGTGTCGTATCAATCTAAAGAAGAAGACGTCAATGCGCTGAACGCTCGTCTTCGTGGCAGCCTTGGAGAAAAAGGACGGATGTCTCTCTCCTTCTAATAGCCGAGTAGCGGCGGACGCGGCTAATGCTATAAGCATTCGTACACAAACTTATATTATAATACAATTACTCTCTAAATTTTTTTCGAGTGAAAATCTCACTCGAAATATAGAGTGACACGCCGAGTCACTTGAATTTGAGTTACTTCTCACTCTTATAGACTGAATTTCTTCATTCTTTATCAAGAAGTGCACATTTTCAGTTTTTATTTTGGAGAGAATGTCTTCTTGGAATGAATATCTTAATTAAAGAGTCACTTTACTGCGTCGCCGCACGCTTGCTCGCCAGTTACTGCGCGGCCGAGACCCGTTAGACGGCTTAACTCTCGGTTCTCTCGGGAGTAAAATGCAGTTACATAAATATCATAAGAAATAGTATATATTATAATATATACTACCCGCAGCACGCGCGGATTAGGTCAAGCAAAAATTAATTTCCTTCTCTATAAGAGAGTTAACCTACCTATCGGTAGTGGCGCGCATTCATTGGCAGACGAGCGCGAGGGTGCCTCATGTAGCGAAGGATCGTCACATAATGTTTTTACAGGATTAAGACGCGGCTAGGCTAGGCTAGGTTATATATGATTACGGGTTCACACTCGTTTTAATTGAGTGAGAAATTTTACCCCCAAAAGTCGAGTACGTATAGTTATATATAATTTTATATAAGTTTGAATACTGATCGTACACATAAAATTATGTATAATTATATATAGATATACGTTTATGATTTACATTATACATAAATATATATATATAAATATACATATACGGATACATACACTGAGAAAAAAATTTCTTTAAATACATTTAAGAAACTCGGTTTTCTTATTACAAAGAAATGATTTATTTCAGTTTAATAATGATACTATTGATGTCATGAAATCATTACTTAGAGGAACAAAATCAAAAATGTACGAAATGATTTACTTAAAAGAATAAAATATTTATTTGCTAGCATACATTGTTTAGTTGCTGTAAAAAAATATTTGTTTGCATCAAAGAATTCTATTTCAAGAAAATGCATTTTCTTGATTGAAAGAATTTTTTTTCTCAGTGTAGATATATATATATATATATCTCTCTTCTCTCTCTCTCTCAATTCTGTAATAGCATTATGTGACGATCCGTTTCTACATGAAGCACCCTCGCGCTCGGCACGACCGCGCTATATGTAGGTTAACTCCCTTAAAGAGAAGAAAGTTATATTTTTTCTTATTACTTAATCGTGCTGCGGGTGGTAGTCTTTATATAATTGCATTTTACTCCCGAGAGAACCGAGAGGTGAGCCGCCTGTCGGCGGCACCGCGCAGTAACTGGCGAGCAAGCGCGCGGCGACGCATATAGTATTCTCGCAAAGTCGAGAGAGCGGGTAATCTTTCTGATTGGCTGATGGTGGATCGGGGTAGCCAGCTCGGTATGGTATATAAGCGCGTCGCTTTTCACAGTCGCCACCGCTGCTACTGCATTCGTTGAAGCTGGAGCGTTTGGCTGCGTCAGAAGTCAGCAGAAGTTTTTAGTGCTGCGTTTGAGTTAGCGTTAGAGATTATATACGTTGTATATAAAGTCGTGAAGACTTAGTAGCTTTCGTTTCTCTCGTCAGAGACGCATAGCTCACGACGCGCGTGGACAAGTGACACGTGGCGAATAAGATTCAGACGCGAGCATCTTGAGATATCTTTTCCGAACTCGACGAAAAGAAGCACGAGAACAAAAATGATGCTGAGCCTACAGCGAAGAATGGTATCTCAGTGGAGAATGTTATCCACCTTGCTGTTTCTCGGATTGATTTGCAATGGCGAATTGATGCCCGTTCGTGTACCTGAAGAAACAACGACAACGTCGTCATCGACAGCCAAAAAGAATGGCATTGGCTCTCTGAATAACTACTGGCAAGCGTGGCTCCCGCTGGGCGAGCAGAACGCCTACCAACCCGATCTGAACTCCGCTACTCTTATGCGACGGACGCAAAGAGAGCCGAGTGTGTTTATCGCTCCGGAGTTAAACAACATGAACTTTATAAGTCCTAAGGCGAGCAAGAAATTTCTCCGGGATTTATTAAAAAAGAAGTTCAATAATACGCAAACCTCAGGCTTGGGTAAGTTGATATATTTTTTTAATTAATTAAGTTCAAGTTAATCAAGTTGATATTAAGTTAAATTTTTCAAAATAACTTGTCACAGTTAAAAAATTAAAATATTTAAAATTAACTATATACTATAAGTTAACAGCTATTAACTTTTTAAATTTATTGTCAATTTTTAATTTTTTTACTAGTTACTACTCGATAACCTTGGCAAACCTCGAAGAACGACCAAGTAAAGTCGACCGGTCCACTGCAGCTTAAAGTATCTATGAATTCCGAGTCCGATCGTCAGGTCGAAACCGAGATGTCCCTACTAGCAAAATACATTAACAGTATAATGACTAATACTGGCTAAATATTGGGCATCGCTACTACTACCGGAAATTTCGGGAGATATTATCTTTAACATCAGGGCTGAATAGATAGAACAGAATATAGGAAGAGGTTTTTAGTGGGTAGGCTATGGGGGCAGTATCTCCCGCGATGTGCCCCCATAGAATCCCACACTATCCGGGTGTACGGGCACCCGGATGTCTTTGGCCTCTTGGTGGTTGATAACTAAAAAGTTATCCTTCCAAGATGGTCAGGTTGAAGATTTTCCTCTTCCTCGTTAAAAAAAAAAAAAAAAAAAAAAAAAAAGAGAGAGAGAGAGAGAGAGAGAGAATAATACAGTAGATGTTTCAGTTCATATAAATATCCATTGTTATATTTGGTGCAAAATATTCTGATATCATTATTTTTGTAGAGAAGGTTAATGCGTGCGCGTGTAATTCTTCATTTAAAATAATCGTTAGTTTAATAATTAAAGTTAGATTTTGGTTGGAATAAGGTCTGTGATATTACTTGGGCTAAATTAGATGAAGTTTTATCTTAGGTATAAGATGTGTTTCTTTACAGTATACTATATATCACTTATATTATATGTATCATTTTGATTGAATTTGATGAAGAGTATTATCTTGGATTTATTTGATACATAAACAAATGTGATTTTTTCCAACCATAAAGGTATACTATATATGTCACTCAGGTGAAATTTAATCAAAAGTCCTACCTTGGATTTGCTATTTCTTTCCTTAAAGAAAAACCATACATTTGGCGCCTTTTTTTTACCTTTTTTAAAAAGGTAATTTTCTTCGGATATAACGGATATATTTTGCAGTGTTTATAGGCCACTTAAGTTGAATTTGATTAAAAGGATCATCTTGGATTGATGTAATTTTTTTCCTTAAATTTAAATTTAATCAATTATATATTGATGGTGATGATTAAATAGATAAGGTGTGACGTAGACTTGTTCATCGGTTAAATATTGATAACGTTGTAAGGATAAGAACCATCTTTTGTCACCAAGGTTTGTCACCGGAAATTATATACGTTACTAGTAAAGTAAAGAATAAAAATTAGTATTATTAAAAACATTTATTGAAAATTTTATTCGAGCTAATTAACAGTTGTGAATATTGATTGACAATTACAGCAACATTTCACTGATCCACAATTCTATGTCACACAACATCTCATCTATCTCATCGACGCCAGTGTAAAATCTGAGCTCGTTACTCACTGATTAATTAATTTTTCATTGGTGTTGATGATTAAATAAATGAAGTGTGACGTAGAGTTGTGCATCGGTTAAATATTGATAACGTTGTAAGGATAAGAACCATCCTTTGTCACCAAGGTACCGGCAATTATGTACGTTACTACTAAAGTAAAGAATACAAATTAGTATTTAAAGTTTTATTCAAACTAATTAATAAGTTGTGAATATTGATTGACAATTACAGCAACATTTAACTGATCCACAATTCTATATCGCACGACATCTCGTCTATCTCATCGACACCAGTGTAAAATCTGAGTTGTGTTACCCTCTGTTTAATTAATTTTACACTGTTGATGCTGGTGGTTAAATAGATGAGGTGTGACACGTAGAGTTGTGCATTGGTTTGCAATATTGAGAACGTTGTAAGGATAAGTTCTTTTGTCACCAAGGTACCTGTAATTATACATACATTACTAATAAAGCAAAGAATAAAAATTAGTATTATAAAAAACATTTATTTACAGTTTTATTAAAGCAGATTAAAAGCTGTACATATCGATTGTAAATTACAGCAACATTTAACTGTTGCACACATCTTATCTGTCTCATCGACGCCAGTGTAAAATTGAATCAGAGAGTAACATAGCTCAGTTAAATGTTTAATATATATGTATAATAATAAAATAACAATACGAGAATATTTACCATATAAATTTCATATATTACACATATTTGCAATCGAAATTTGTATTATAACCTCATCCTGCATGTCCTGCACGTCACTTACAATTAGAACGAGTCACTGGCTAACCCACGTGACCCAATAAGAATACACGCAGGAGCACGCCGGAGAGAGAGAAGGAAATAAATCTTAAGGTCCTCACACATGAACTGACATTACCATATGAGTAAGGTTTCGATCACTCACGTACTTGATTCAGCCGGTTACGGTTACGGTCGCCCAATTCTGCAACGCGTCGAAACCTTAATGTTATGGATATGTCAATTCATGTGTGAGGGCCTTTACGTCGTCCGTCGCTTTTCAATGTCGCTTTTCTACGTCCCACAGTGGGAGAAAACGAGACGTTAGGCGACAAAAATCTGTAACTACGTCAATTTTCAATGGGAAATAATTGAAACTTGGTATCCTACAAGCTTTTTGGTCGCTAAATCTGAATCCACTGCTAAAAATTAAAAATTTGATATAGCAAATCCACTATGACCAAACAAAAGTGCTACTGAAATGATTTCGGGGTACATTATATCGATCTAAAAATCAAAAACTCACACTAGTACGACGTAGCATATGACTCTGAACAGCGTTCAGAGACACTACCGTGTCTACCGATAAACTCTAAATGTTCTTATATGTAATTCTTATTGTTGATATATTTTAAATTAGCAACATTGCCAACATTAATACTAAAAATAATAATTAGGCTCTTGTAATTCAATTAAAACAAGAAGGATAATAAGAGTCAGCACAATTAAGATATGTGTGTGCAAATTAATTTTGTTTATTGTTAAATACGTTTAAACGAATTGCAACGCGAACGCAATTTAATACATTAATTGATTAATATAATGCGCAGACGTTTCGACTGCCGATCAGTGGTGCAAGTTTTCGGCCGCCAGCATCGACGGTGGGGGCGGGCACTCGGTGTCGCGTTCGTGCCTCGAGTCTCGGGTCTCGGGCCGGCTCGGCCGCGTCCGCCGCTACTTGGCTATTAGATTGCTTTTTCTCCAAGGCTGCCATGAAGACGAGCGTTTAGCGCGTTGACGCTTGATGAGAGGCCCCGCTCATTCACCGCCCATTACGCAAAAAAAAAGGTCACGATTCACGACGTGATGATAAACGATTTCGATAAAACTTATTATGGATAGGATAGGTTATCACGTAAGGGATAATGTGAGCATGATAAGCAAGAAAATCGTAATTAAAAATTATGAGTGTCGTATCAATCTAAAGAAGAAGACGTCAATGCGCTGAACGCTCGTCTTCGTGGCAGCCTTGGAGAAAAAGGACGGATGTCTCTCTCCTTCTAATAGCCGAGTAGCGGCGGACGCGGCTAATGCTATAAGCATTCGTACACAAACTTATATTATAATACAATTACTCTCTAAATTTTTTTCGAGTGAAAATCTCACTCGAAATATAGAGTGACACGCCGAGTCACTTGAATTTGAGTTACTTCTCACTCTTATAGACTGAATTTCTTCATTCTTTATCAAGAAGTGCACATTTTCAGTTTTTATTTTGGAGAGAATGTCTTCTTGGAATGAATATCTTAATTAAAGAGTCACTTTACTGCGTCGCCGCACGCTTGCTCGCCAGTTACTGCGCGGCCGAGACCCGTTAGACGGCTTAACTCTCGGTTCTCTCGGGAGTAAAATGCAGTTACATAAATATCATAAGAAATAGTATATATTATAATATATACTACCCGCAGCACGCGCGGATTAGGTCAAGCAAAAATTAATTTCCTTCTCTATAAGAGAGTTAACCTACCTATCGGTAGTGGCGCGCATTCATTGGCAGACGAGCGCGAGGGTGCCTCATGTAGCGAAGGATCGTCACATAATGTTTTTACAGGATTAAGACGCGGCTAGGCTAGGCTAGGTTATATATGATTACGGGTTCACACTCGTTTTAATTGAGTGAGAAATTTTACCCCCAAAAGTCGAGTACGTATAGTTATATATAATTTTATATAAGTTTGAATACTGATCGTACACATAAAATTATGTATAATTATATATAGATATACGTTTATGATTTACATTATACATAAATATATATATATAAATATACATATACGGATACATACACTGAGAAAAAAATTTCTTTAAATACATTTAAGAAACTCGGTTTTCTTATTACAAAGAAATGATTTATTTCAGTTTAATAATGATACTATTGATGTCATGAAATCATTACTTAGAGGAACAAAATCAAAAATGTACGAAATGATTTACTTAAAAGAATAAAATATTTATTTGCTAGCATACATTGTTTAGTTGCTGTAAAAAAATATTTGTTTGCATCAAAGAATTCTATTTCAAGAAAATGCATTTTCTTGATTGAAAGAATTTTTTTTCTCAGTGTAGATATATATATATATATATCTCTCTTCTCTCTCTCTCTCAATTCTGTAATAGCATTATGTGACGATCCGTTTCTACATGAAGCACCCTCGCGCTCGGCACGACCGCGCTATATGTAGGTTAACTCCCTTAAAGAGAAGAAAGTTATATTTTTTCTTATTACTTAATCGTGCTGCGGGTGGTAGTCTTTATATAATTGCATTTTACTCCCGAGAGAACCGAGAGGTGAGCCGCCTGTCGGCGGCACCGCGCAGTAACTGGCGAGCAAGCGCGCGGCGACGCATATAGTATTCTCGCAAAGTCGAGAGAGCGGGTAATCTTTCTGATTGGCTGATGGTGGATCGGGGTAGCCAGCTCGGTATGGTATATAAGCGCGTCGCTTTTCACAGTCGCCACCGCTGCTACTGCATTCGTTGAAGCTGGAGCGTTTGGCTGCGTCAGAAGTCAGCAGAAGTTTTTAGTGCTGCGTTTGAGTTAGCGTTAGAGATTATATACGTTGTATATAAAGTCGTGAAGACTTAGTAGCTTTCGTTTCTCTCGTCAGAGACGCATAGCTCACGACGCGCGTGGACAAGTGACACGTGGCGAATAAGATTCAGACGCGAGCATCTTGAGATATCTTTTCCGAACTCGACGAAAAGAAGCACGAGAACAAAAATGATGCTGAGCCTACAGCGAAGAATGGTATCTCAGTGGAGAATGTTATCCACCTTGCTGTTTCTCGGATTGATTTGCAATGGCGAATTGATGCCCGTTCGTGTACCTGAAGAAACAACGACAACGTCGTCATCGACAGCCAAAAAGAATGGCATTGGCTCTCTGAATAACTACTGGCAAGCGTGGCTCCCGCTGGGCGAGCAGAACGCCTACCAACCCGATCTGAACTCCGCTACTCTTATGCGACGGACGCAAAGAGAGCCGAGTGTGTTTATCGCTCCGGAGTTAAACAACATGAACTTTATAAGTCCTAAGGCGAGCAAGAAATTTCTCCGGGATTTATTAAAAAAGAAGTTCAATAATACGCAAACCTCAGGCTTGGGTAAGTTGATATATTTTTTTAATTAATTAAGTTCAAGTTAATCAAGTTGATATTAAGTTAAATTTTTCAAAATAACTTGTCACAGTTAAAAAATTAAAATATTTAAAATTAACTATATACTATAAGTTAACAGCTATTAACTTTTTAAATTTATTGTCAATTTTTAATTTTTTTACTAGTTACTACTCGATAACCTTGGCAAACCTCGAAGAACGACCAAGTAAAGTCGACCGGTCCACTGCAGCTTAAAGTATCTATGAATTCCGAGTCCGATCGTCAGGTCGAAACCGAGATGTCCCTACTAGCAAAATACATTAACAGTATAATGACTAATACTGGCTAAATATTGGGCATCGCTACTACTACCGGAAATTTCGGGAGATATTATCTTTAACATCAGGGCTGAATAGATAGAACAGAATATAGGAAGAGGTTTTTAGTGGGTAGGCTATGGGGGCAGTATCTCCCGCGATGTGCCCCCATAGAATCCCACACTATCCGGGTGTACGGGCACCCGGATGTCTTTGGCCTCTTGGTGGTTGATAACTAAAAAGTTATCCTTCCAAGATGGTCAGGTTGAAGATTTTCCTCTTCCTCGTTAAAAAAAAAAAAAAAAAAAAAAAAGAGAGAGAGAGAGAGAGAGAGAGAATAATACAGTAGATGTTTCAGTTCATATAAATATCCATTGTTATATTTGGTGCAAAATATTCTGATATCATTATTTTTGTAGAGAAGGTTAATGCGTGCGCGTGTAATTCTTCATTTAAAATAATCGTTAGTTTAATAATTAAAGTTAGATTTTGGTTGGAATAAGGTCTGTGATATTACTTGGGCTAAATTAGATGAAGTTTTATCTTAGGTATAAGATGTGTTTCTTTACAGTATACTATATATCACTTATATTATATGTATCATTTTGATTGAATTTGATGAAGAGTATTATCTTGGATTTATTTGATACATAAACAAATGTGATTTTTTCCAACCATAAAGGTATACTATATATGTCACTCAGGTGAAATTTAATCAAAAGTCCTACCTTGGATTTGCTATTTCTTTCCTTAAAGAAAAACCATACATTTGGCGCCTTTTTTTTACCTTTTTTAAAAAGGTAATTTTCTTCGGATATAACGGATATATTTTGCAGTGTTTATAGGCCACTTAAGTTGAATTTGATTAAAAGGATCATCTTGGATTGATGTAATTTTTTTCCTTAAATTTAAATTTAATCAATTATATATTGATGGTGATGATTAAATAGATAAGGTGTGACGTAGACTTGTTCATCGGTTAAATATTGATAACGTTGTAAGGATAAGAACCATCTTTTGTCACCAAGGTTTGTCACCGGAAATTATATACGTTACTAGTAAAGTAAAGAATAAAAATTAGTATTATTAAAAACATTTATTGAAAATTTTATTCGAGCTAATTAACAGTTGTGAATATTGATTGACAATTACAGCAACATTTCACTGATCCACAATTCTATGTCACACAACATCTCATCTATCTCATCGACGCCAGTGTAAAATCTGAGCTCGTTACTCACTGATTAATTAATTTTTCATTGGTGTTGATGATTAAATAAATGAAGTGTGACGTAGAGTTGTGCATCGGTTAAATATTGATAACGTTGTAAGGATAAGAACCATCCTTTGTCACCAAGGTACCGGCAATTATGTACGTTACTACTAAAGTAAAGAATACAAATTAGTATTTAAAGTTTTATTCAAACTAATTAATAAGTTGTGAATATTGATTGACAATTACAGCAACATTTAACTGATCCACAATTCTATATCGCACGACATCTCGTCTATCTCATCGACACCAGTGTAAAATCTGAGTTGTGTTACCCTCTGTTTAATTAATTTTACACTGTTGATGCTGGTGGTTAAATAGATGAGGTGTGACACGTAGAGTTGTGCATTGGTTTGCAATATTGAGAACGTTGTAAGGATAAGTTCTTTTGTCACCAAGGTACCTGTAATTATACATACATTACTAATAAAGCAAAGAATAAAAATTAGTATTATAAAAAACATTTATTTACAGTTTTATTAAAGCAGATTAAAAGCTGTACATATCGATTGTAAATTACAGCAACATTTAACTGTTGCACACATCTTATCTGTCTCATCGACGCCAGTGTAAAATTGAATCAGAGAGTAACATAGCTCAGTTAAATGTTTAATATATATGTATAATAATAAAATAACAATACGAGAATATTTACCATATAAATTTCATATATTACACATATTTGCAATCGAAATTTGTATTATAACCTCATCCTGCATGTCCTGCACGTCACTTACAATTAGAACGAGTCACTGGCTAACCCACGTGACCCAATAAGAATACACGCAGGAGCACGCCGGAGAGAGAGAAGGAAATAAATCTTAAGGTCCTCACACATGAACTGACATTACCATATGAGTAAGGTTTCGATCACTCACGTACTTGATTCAGCCGGTTACGGTTACGGTCGCCCAATTCTGCAACGCGTCGAAACCTTAATGTTATGGATATGTCAATTCATGTGTGAGGGCCTTTACGTCGTCCGTCGCTTTTCAATGTCGCTTTTCTACGTCCCACAGTGGGAGAAAACGAGACGTTAGGCGACAAAAATCTGTAACTACGTCAATTTTCAATGGGAAATAATTGAAACTTGGTATCCTACAAGCTTTTTGGTCGCTAAATCTGAATCCACTGCTAAAAATTAAAAATTTGATATAGCAAATCCACTATGACCAAACAAAAGTGCTACTGAAATGATTTCGGGGTACATTATATCGATCTAAAAATCAAAAACTCACACTAGTACGACGTAGCATATGACTCTGAACAGCGTTCAGAGACACTACCGTGTCTACCGATAAACTCTAAATGTTCTTATATGTAATTCTTATTGTTGATATATTTTAAATTAGCAACATTGCCAACATTAATACTAAAAATAATAATTAGGCTCTTGTAATTCAATTAAAACAAGAAGGATAATAAGAGTCAGCACAATTAAGATATGTGTGTGCAAATTAATTTTGTTTATTGTTAAATACGTTTAAACGAATTGCAACGCGAACGCAATTTAATACATTAATTGATTAATATAATGCGCAGACGTTTCGACTGCCGATCAGTGGTGCAAGTTTTCGGCCGCCAGCATCGACGGTGGGGGCGGGCACTCGGTGTCGCGTTCGTGCCTCGAGTCTCGGGTCTCGGGCCGGCTCGGCCGCGTCCGCCGCTACTTGGCTATTAGATTGCTTTTTCTCCAAGGCTGCCATGAAGACGAGCGTTTAGCGCGTTGACGCTTGATGAGAGGCCCCGCTCATTCACCGCCCATTACGCAAAAAAAAAGGTCACGATTCACGACGTGATGATAAACGATTTCGATAAAACTTATTATGGATAGGATAGGTTATCACGTAAGGGATAATGTGAGCATGATAAGCAAGAAAATCGTAATTAAAAATTATGAGTGTCGTATCAATCTAAAGAAGAAGACGTCAATGCGCTGAACGCTCGTCTTCGTGGCAGCCTTGGAGAAAAAGGACGGATGTCTCTCTCCTTCTAATAGCCGAGTAGCGGCGGACGCGGCTAATGCTATAAGCATTCGTACACAAACTTATATTATAATACAATTACTCTCTAAATTTTTTTCGAGTGAAAATCTCACTCGAAATATAGAGTGACACGCCGAGTCACTTGAATTTGAGTTACTTCTCACTCTTATAGACTGAATTTCTTCATTCTTTATCAAGAAGTGCACATTTTCAGTTTTTATTTTGGAGAGAATGTCTTCTTGGAATGAATATCTTAATTAAAGAGTCACTTTACTGCGTCGCCGCACGCTTGCTCGCCAGTTACTGCGCGGCCGAGACCCGTTAGACGGCTTAACTCTCGGTTCTCTCGGGAGTAAAATGCAGTTACATAAATATCATAAGAAATAGTATATATTATAATATATACTACCCGCAGCACGCGCGGATTAGGTCAAGCAAAAATTAATTTCCTTCTCTATAAGAGAGTTAACCTACCTATCGGTAGTGGCGCGCATTCATTGGCAGACGAGCGCGAGGGTGCCTCATGTAGCGAAGGATCGTCACATAATGTTTTTACAGGATTAAGACGCGGCTAGGCTAGGCTAGGTTATATATGATTACGGGTTCACACTCGTTTTAATTGAGTGAGAAATTTTACCCCCAAAAGTCGAGTACGTATAGTTATATATAATTTTATATAAGTTTGAATACTGATCGTACACATAAAATTATGTATAATTATATATAGATATACGTTTATGATTTACATTATACATAAATATATATATATAAATATACATATACGGATACATACACTGAGAAAAAAATTTCTTTAAATACATTTAAGAAACTCGGTTTTCTTATTACAAAGAAATGATTTATTTCAGTTTAATAATGATACTATTGATGTCATGAAATCATTACTTAGAGGAACAAAATCAAAAATGTACGAAATGATTTACTTAAAAGAATAAAATATTTATTTGCTAGCATACATTGTTTAGTTGCTGTAAAAAAATATTTGTTTGCATCAAAGAATTCTATTTCAAGAAAATGCATTTTCTTGATTGAAAGAATTTTTTTTCTCAGTGTAGATATATATATATATATATCTCTCTTCTCTCTCTCTCTCAATTCTGTAATAGCATTATGTGACGATCCGTTTCTACATGAAGCACCCTCGCGCTCGGCACGACCGCGCTATATGTAGGTTAACTCCCTTAAAGAGAAGAAAGTTATATTTTTTCTTATTACTTAATCGTGCTGCGGGTGGTAGTCTTTATATAATTGCATTTTACTCCCGAGAGAACCGAGAGGTGAGCCGCCTGTCGGCGGCACCGCGCAGTAACTGGCGAGCAAGCGCGCGGCGACGCATATAGTATTCTCGCAAAGTCGAGAGAGCGGGTAATCTTTCTGATTGGCTGATGGTGGATCGGGGTAGCCAGCTCGGTATGGTATATAAGCGCGTCGCTTTTCACAGTCGCCACCGCTGCTACTGCATTCGTTGAAGCTGGAGCGTTTGGCTGCGTCAGAAGTCAGCAGAAGTTTTTAGTGCTGCGTTTGAGTTAGCGTTAGAGATTATATACGTTGTATATAAAGTCGTGAAGACTTAGTAGCTTTCGTTTCTCTCGTCAGAGACGCATAGCTCACGACGCGCGTGGACAAGTGACACGTGGCGAATAAGATTCAGACGCGAGCATCTTGAGATATCTTTTCCGAACTCGACGAAAAGAAGCACGAGAACAAAAATGATGCTGAGCCTACAGCGAAGAATGGTATCTCAGTGGAGAATGTTATCCACCTTGCTGTTTCTCGGATTGATTTGCAATGGCGAATTGATGCCCGTTCGTGTACCTGAAGAAACAACGACAACGTCGTCATCGACAGCCAAAAAGAATGGCATTGGCTCTCTGAATAACTACTGGCAAGCGTGGCTCCCGCTGGGCGAGCAGAACGCCTACCAACCCGATCTGAACTCCGCTACTCTTATGCGACGGACGCAAAGAGAGCCGAGTGTGTTTATCGCTCCGGAGTTAAACAACATGAACTTTATAAGTCCTAAGGCGAGCAAGAAATTTCTCCGGGATTTATTAAAAAAGAAGTTCAATAATACGCAAACCTCAGGCTTGGGTAAGTTGATATATTTTTTTAATTAATTAAGTTCAAGTTAATCAAGTTGATATTAAGTTAAATTTTTCAAAATAACTTGTCACAGTTAAAAAATTAAAATATTTAAAATTAACTATATACTATAAGTTAACAGCTATTAACTTTTTAAATTTATTGTCAATTTTTAATTTTTTTACTAGTTACTACTCGATAACCTTGGCAAACCTCGAAGAACGACCAAGTAAAGTCGACCGGTCCACTGCAGCTTAAAGTATCTATGAATTCCGAGTCCGATCGTCAGGTCGAAACCGAGATGTCCCTACTAGCAAAATACATTAACAGTATAATGACTAATACTGGCTAAATATTGGGCATCGCTACTACTACCGGAAATTTCGGGAGATATTATCTTTAACATCAGGGCTGAATAGATAGAACAGAATATAGGAAGAGGTTTTTAGTGGGTAGGCTATGGGGGCAGTATCTCCCGCGATGTGCCCCCATAGAATCCCACACTATCCGGGTGTACGGGCACCCGGATGTCTTTGGCCTCTTGGTGGTTGATAACTAAAAAGTTATCCTTCCAAGATGGTCAGGTTGAAGATTTTCCTCTTCCTCGTTAAAAAAAAAAAAAAAAAAAAAAAAAGAGAGAGAGAGAGAGAGAGAGAGAGAGAGAATAATACAGTAGATGTTTCAGTTCATATAAATATCCATTGTTATATTTGGTGCAAAATATTCTGATATCATTATTTTTGTAGAGAAGGTTAATGCGTGCGCGTGTAATTCTTCATTTAAAATAATCGTTAGTTTAATAATTAAAGTTAGATTTTGGTTGGAATAAGGTCTGTGATATTACTTGGGCTAAATTAGATGAAGTTTTATCTTAGGTATAAGATGTGTTTCTTTACAGTATACTATATATCACTTATATTATATGTATCATTTTGATTGAATTTGATGAAGAGTATTATCTTGGATTTATTTGATACATAAACAAATGTGATTTTTTCCAACCATAAAGGTATACTATATATGTCACTCAGGTGAAATTTAATCAAAAGTCCTACCTTGGATTTGCTATTTCTTTCCTTAAAGAAAAACCATACATTTGGCGCCTTTTTTTTACCTTTTTTAAAAAGGTAATTTTCTTCGGATATAACGGATATATTTTGCAGTGTTTATAGGCCACTTAAGTTGAATTTGATTAAAAGGATCATCTTGGATTGATGTAATTTTTTTCCTTAAATTTAAATTTAATCAATTATATATTGATGGTGATGATTAAATAGATAAGGTGTGACGTAGACTTGTTCATCGGTTAAATATTGATAACGTTGTAAGGATAAGAACCATCTTTTGTCACCAAGGTTTGTCACCGGAAATTATATACGTTACTAGTAAAGTAAAGAATAAAAATTAGTATTATTAAAAACATTTATTGAAAATTTTATTCGAGCTAATTAACAGTTGTGAATATTGATTGACAATTACAGCAACATTTCACTGATCCACAATTCTATGTCACACAACATCTCATCTATCTCATCGACGCCAGTGTAAAATCTGAGCTCGTTACTCACTGATTAATTAATTTTTCATTGGTGTTGATGATTAAATAAATGAAGTGTGACGTAGAGTTGTGCATCGGTTAAATATTGATAACGTTGTAAGGATAAGAACCATCCTTTGTCACCAAGGTACCGGCAATTATGTACGTTACTACTAAAGTAAAGAATACAAATTAGTATTTAAAGTTTTATTCAAACTAATTAATAAGTTGTGAATATTGATTGACAATTACAGCAACATTTAACTGATCCACAATTCTATATCGCACGACATCTCGTCTATCTCATCGACACCAGTGTAAAATCTGAGTTGTGTTACCCTCTGTTTAATTAATTTTACACTGTTGATGCTGGTGGTTAAATAGATGAGGTGTGACACGTAGAGTTGTGCATTGGTTTGCAATATTGAGAACGTTGTAAGGATAAGTTCTTTTGTCACCAAGGTACCTGTAATTATACATACATTACTAATAAAGCAAAGAATAAAAATTAGTATTATAAAAAACATTTATTTACAGTTTTATTAAAGCAGATTAAAAGCTGTACATATCGATTGTAAATTACAGCAACATTTAACTGTTGCACACATCTTATCTGTCTCATCGACGCCAGTGTAAAATTGAATCAGAGAGTAACATAGCTCAGTTAAATGTTTAATATATATGTATAATAATAAAATAACAATACGAGAATATTTACCATATAAATTTCATATATTACACATATTTGCAATCGAAATTTGTATTATAACCTCATCCTGCATGTCCTGCACGTCACTTACAATTAGAACGAGTCACTGGCTAACCCACGTGACCCAATAAGAATACACGCAGGAGCACGCCGGAGAGAGAGAAGGAAATAAATCTTAAGGTCCTCACACATGAACTGACATTACCATATGAGTAAGGTTTCGATCACTCACGTACTTGATTCAGCCGGTTACGGTTACGGTCGCCCAATTCTGCAACGCGTCGAAACCTTAATGTTATGGATATGTCAATTCATGTGTGAGGGCCTTTACGTCGTCCGTCGCTTTTCAATGTCGCTTTTCTACGTCCCACAGTGGGAGAAAACGAGACGTTAGGCGACAAAAATCTGTAACTACGTCAATTTTCAATGGGAAATAATTGAAACTTGGTATCCTACAAGCTTTTTGGTCGCTAAATCTGAATCCACTGCTAAAAATTAAAAATTTGATATAGCAAATCCACTATGACCAAACAAAAGTGCTACTGAAATGATTTCGGGGTACATTATATCGATCTAAAAATCAAAAACTCACACTAGTACGACGTAGCATATGACTCTGAACAGCGTTCAGAGACACTACCGTGTCTACCGATAAACTCTAAATGTTCTTATATGTAATTCTTATTGTTGATATATTTTAAATTAGCAACATTGCCAACATTAATACTAAAAATAATAATTAGGCTCTTGTAATTCAATTAAAACAAGAAGGATAATAAGAGTCAGCACAATTAAGATATGTGTGTGCAAATTAATTTTGTTTATTGTTAAATACGTTTAAACGAATTGCAACGCGAACGCAATTTAATACATTAATTGATTAATATAATGCGCAGACGTTTCGACTGCCGATCAGTGGTGCAAGTTTTCGGCCGCCAGCATCGACGGTGGGGGCGGGCACTCGGTGTCGCGTTCGTGCCTCGAGTCTCGGGTCTCGGGCCGGCTCGGCCGCGTCCGCCGCTACTTGGCTATTAGATTGCTTTTTCTCCAAGGCTGCCATGAAGACGAGCGTTTAGCGCGTTGACGCTTGATGAGAGGCCCCGCTCATTCACCGCCCATTACGCAAAAAAAAAGGTCACGATTCACGACGTGATGATAAACGATTTCGATAAAACTTATTATGGATAGGATAGGTTATCACGTAAGGGATAATGTGAGCATGATAAGCAAGAAAATCGTAATTAAAAATTATGAGTGTCGTATCAATCTAAAGAAGAAGACGTCAATGCGCTGAACGCTCGTCTTCGTGGCAGCCTTGGAGAAAAAGGACGGATGTCTCTCTCCTTCTAATAGCCGAGTAGCGGCGGACGCGGCTAATGCTATAAGCATTCGTACACAAACTTATATTATAATACAATTACTCTCTAAATTTTTTTCGAGTGAAAATCTCACTCGAAATATAGAGTGACACGCCGAGTCACTTGAATTTGAGTTACTTCTCACTCTTATAGACTGAATTTCTTCATTCTTTATCAAGAAGTGCACATTTTCAGTTTTTATTTTGGAGAGAATGTCTTCTTGGAATGAATATCTTAATTAAAGAGTCACTTTACTGCGTCGCCGCACGCTTGCTCGCCAGTTACTGCGCGGCCGAGACCCGTTAGACGGCTTAACTCTCGGTTCTCTCGGGAGTAAAATGCAGTTACATAAATATCATAAGAAATAGTATATATTATAATATATACTACCCGCAGCACGCGCGGATTAGGTCAAGCAAAAATTAATTTCCTTCTCTATAAGAGAGTTAACCTACCTATCGGTAGTGGCGCGCATTCATTGGCAGACGAGCGCGAGGGTGCCTCATGTAGCGAAGGATCGTCACATAATGTTTTTACAGGATTAAGACGCGGCTAGGCTAGGCTAGGTTATATATGATTACGGGTTCACACTCGTTTTAATTGAGTGAGAAATTTTACCCCCAAAAGTCGAGTACGTATAGTTATATATAATTTTATATAAGTTTGAATACTGATCGTACACATAAAATTATGTATAATTATATATAGATATACGTTTATGATTTACATTATACATAAATATATATATATAAATATACATATACGGATACATACACTGAGAAAAAAATTTCTTTAAATACATTTAAGAAACTCGGTTTTCTTATTACAAAGAAATGATTTATTTCAGTTTAATAATGATACTATTGATGTCATGAAATCATTACTTAGAGGAACAAAATCAAAAATGTACGAAATGATTTACTTAAAAGAATAAAATATTTATTTGCTAGCATACATTGTTTAGTTGCTGTAAAAAAATATTTGTTTGCATCAAAGAATTCTATTTCAAGAAAATGCATTTTCTTGATTGAAAGAATTTTTTTTCTCAGTGTAGATATATATATATATATATCTCTCTTCTCTCTCTCTCTCAATTCTGTAATAGCATTATGTGACGATCCGTTTCTACATGAAGCACCCTCGCGCTCGGCACGACCGCGCTATATGTAGGTTAACTCCCTTAAAGAGAAGAAAGTTATATTTTTTCTTATTACTTAATCGTGCTGCGGGTGGTAGTCTTTATATAATTGCATTTTACTCCCGAGAGAACCGAGAGGTGAGCCGCCTGTCGGCGGCACCGCGCAGTAACTGGCGAGCAAGCGCGCGGCGACGCATATAGTATTCTCGCAAAGTCGAGAGAGCGGGTAATCTTTCTGATTGGCTGATGGTGGATCGGGGTAGCCAGCTCGGTATGGTATATAAGCGCGTCGCTTTTCACAGTCGCCACCGCTGCTACTGCATTCGTTGAAGCTGGAGCGTTTGGCTGCGTCAGAAGTCAGCAGAAGTTTTTAGTGCTGCGTTTGAGTTAGCGTTAGAGATTATATACGTTGTATATAAAGTCGTGAAGACTTAGTAGCTTTCGTTTCTCTCGTCAGAGACGCATAGCTCACGACGCGCGTGGACAAGTGACACGTGGCGAATAAGATTCAGACGCGAGCATCTTGAGATATCTTTTCCGAACTCGACGAAAAGAAGCACGAGAACAAAAATGATGCTGAGCCTACAGCGAAGAATGGTATCTCAGTGGAGAATGTTATCCACCTTGCTGTTTCTCGGATTGATTTGCAATGGCGAATTGATGCCCGTTCGTGTACCTGAAGAAACAACGACAACGTCGTCATCGACAGCCAAAAAGAATGGCATTGGCTCTCTGAATAACTACTGGCAAGCGTGGCTCCCGCTGGGCGAGCAGAACGCCTACCAACCCGATCTGAACTCCGCTACTCTTATGCGACGGACGCAAAGAGAGCCGAGTGTGTTTATCGCTCCGGAGTTAAACAACATGAACTTTATAAGTCCTAAGGCGAGCAAGAAATTTCTCCGGGATTTATTAAAAAAGAAGTTCAATAATACGCAAACCTCAGGCTTGGGTAAGTTGATATATTTTTTTAATTAATTAAGTTCAAGTTAATCAAGTTGATATTAAGTTAAATTTTTCAAAATAACTTGTCACAGTTAAAAAATTAAAATATTTAAAATTAACTATATACTATAAGTTAACAGCTATTAACTTTTTAAATTTATTGTCAATTTTTAATTTTTTTACTAGTTACTACTCGATAACCTTGGCAAACCTCGAAGAACGACCAAGTAAAGTCGACCGGTCCACTGCAGCTTAAAGTATCTATGAATTCCGAGTCCGATCGTCAGGTCGAAACCGAGATGTCCCTACTAGCAAAATACATTAACAGTATAATGACTAATACTGGCTAAATATTGGGCATCGCTACTACTACCGGAAATTTCGGGAGATATTATCTTTAACATCAGGGCTGAATAGATAGAACAGAATATAGGAAGAGGTTTTTAGTGGGTAGGCTATGGGGGCAGTATCTCCCGCGATGTGCCCCCATAGAATCCCACACTATCCGGGTGTACGGGCACCCGGATGTCTTTGGCCTCTTGGTGGTTGATAACTAAAAAGTTATCCTTCCAAGATGGTCAGGTTGAAGATTTTCCTCTTCCTCGTTAAAAAAAAAAAAAAAAAAAAAAAAAGAGAGAGAGAGAGAGAGAGAGAGAGAGAGAATAATACAGTAGATGTTTCAGTTCATATAAATATCCATTGTTATATTTGGTGCAAAATATTCTGATATCATTATTTTTGTAGAGAAGGTTAATGCGTGCGCGTGTAATTCTTCATTTAAAATAATCGTTAGTTTAATAATTAAAGTTAGATTTTGGTTGGAATAAGGTCTGTGATATTACTTGGGCTAAATTAGATGAAGTTTTATCTTAGGTATAAGATGTGTTTCTTTACAGTATACTATATATCACTTATATTATATGTATCATTTTGATTGAATTTGATGAAGAGTATTATCTTGGATTTATTTGATACATAAACAAATGTGATTTTTTCCAACCATAAAGGTATACTATATATGTCACTCAGGTGAAATTTAATCAAAAGTCCTACCTTGGATTTGCTATTTCTTTCCTTAAAGAAAAACCATACATTTGGCGCCTTTTTTTTACCTTTTTTAAAAAGGTAATTTTCTTCGGATATAACGGATATATTTTGCAGTGTTTATAGGCCACTTAAGTTGAATTTGATTAAAAGGATCATCTTGGATTGATGTAATTTTTTTCCTTAAATTTAAATTTAATCAATTATATATTGATGGTGATGATTAAATAGATAAGGTGTGACGTAGACTTGTTCATCGGTTAAATATTGATAACGTTGTAAGGATAAGAACCATCTTTTGTCACCAAGGTTTGTCACCGGAAATTATATACGTTACTAGTAAAGTAAAGAATAAAAATTAGTATTATTAAAAACATTTATTGAAAATTTTATTCGAGCTAATTAACAGTTGTGAATATTGATTGACAATTACAGCAACATTTCACTGATCCACAATTCTATGTCACACAACATCTCATCTATCTCATCGACGCCAGTGTAAAATCTGAGCTCGTTACTCACTGATTAATTAATTTTTCATTGGTGTTGATGATTAAATAAATGAAGTGTGACGTAGAGTTGTGCATCGGTTAAATATTGATAACGTTGTAAGGATAAGAACCATCCTTTGTCACCAAGGTACCGGCAATTATGTACGTTACTACTAAAGTAAAGAATACAAATTAGTATTTAAAGTTTTATTCAAACTAATTAATAAGTTGTGAATATTGATTGACAATTACAGCAACATTTAACTGATCCACAATTCTATATCGCACGACATCTCGTCTATCTCATCGACACCAGTGTAAAATCTGAGTTGTGTTACCCTCTGTTTAATTAATTTTACACTGTTGATGCTGGTGGTTAAATAGATGAGGTGTGACACGTAGAGTTGTGCATTGGTTTGCAATATTGAGAACGTTGTAAGGATAAGTTCTTTTGTCACCAAGGTACCTGTAATTATACATACATTACTAATAAAGCAAAGAATAAAAATTAGTATTATAAAAAACATTTATTTACAGTTTTATTAAAGCAGATTAAAAGCTGTACATATCGATTGTAAATTACAGCAACATTTAACTGTTGCACACATCTTATCTGTCTCATCGACGCCAGTGTAAAATTGAATCAGAGAGTAACATAGCTCAGTTAAATGTTTAATATATATGTATAATAATAAAATAACAATACGAGAATATTTACCATATAAATTTCATATATTACACATATTTGCAATCGAAATTTGTATTATAACCTCATCCTGCATGTCCTGCACGTCACTTACAATTAGAACGAGTCACTGGCTAACCCACGTGACCCAATAAGAATACACGCAGGAGCACGCCGGAGAGAGAGAAGGAAATAAATCTTAAGGTCCTCACACATGAACTGACATTACCATATGAGTAAGGTTTCGATCACTCACGTACTTGATTCAGCCGGTTACGGTTACGGTCGCCCAATTCTGCAACGCGTCGAAACCTTAATGTTATGGATATGTCAATTCATGTGTGAGGGCCTTTACGTCGTCCGTCGCTTTTCAATGTCGCTTTTCTACGTCCCACAGTGGGAGAAAACGAGACGTTAGGCGACAAAAATCTGTAACTACGTCAATTTTCAATGGGAAATAATTGAAACTTGGTATCCTACAAGCTTTTTGGTCGCTAAATCTGAATCCACTGCTAAAAATTAAAAATTTGATATAGCAAATCCACTATGACCAAACAAAAGTGCTACTGAAATGATTTCGGGGTACATTATATCGATCTAAAAATCAAAAACTCACACTAGTACGACGTAGCATATGACTCTGAACAGCGTTCAGAGACACTACCGTGTCTACCGATAAACTCTAAATGTTCTTATATGTAATTCTTATTGTTGATATATTTTAAATTAGCAACATTGCCAACATTAATACTAAAAATAATAATTAGGCTCTTGTAATTCAATTAAAACAAGAAGGATAATAAGAGTCAGCACAATTAAGATATGTGTGTGCAAATTAATTTTGTTTATTGTTAAATACGTTTAAACGAATTGCAACGCGAACGCAATTTAATACATTAATTGATTAATATAATGCGCAGACGTTTCGACTGCCGATCAGTGGTGCAAGTTTTCGGCCGCCAGCATCGACGGTGGGGGCGGGCACTCGGTGTCGCGTTCGTGCCTCGAGTCTCGGGTCTCGGGCCGGCTCGGCCGCGTCCGCCGCTACTTGGCTATTAGATTGCTTTTTCTCCAAGGCTGCCATGAAGACGAGCGTTTAGCGCGTTGACGCTTGATGAGAGGCCCCGCTCATTCACCGCCCATTACGCAAAAAAAAAGGTCACGATTCACGACGTGATGATAAACGATTTCGATAAAACTTATTATGGATAGGATAGGTTATCACGTAAGGGATAATGTGAGCATGATAAGCAAGAAAATCGTAATTAAAAATTATGAGTGTCGTATCAATCTAAAGAAGAAGACGTCAATGCGCTGAACGCTCGTCTTCGTGGCAGCCTTGGAGAAAAAGGACGGATGTCTCTCTCCTTCTAATAGCCGAGTAGCGGCGGACGCGGCTAATGCTATAAGCATTCGTACACAAACTTATATTATAATACAATTACTCTCTAAATTTTTTTCGAGTGAAAATCTCACTCGAAATATAGAGTGACACGCCGAGTCACTTGAATTTGAGTTACTTCTCACTCTTATAGACTGAATTTCTTCATTCTTTATCAAGAAGTGCACATTTTCAGTTTTTATTTTGGAGAGAATGTCTTCTTGGAATGAATATCTTAATTAAAGAGTCACTTTACTGCGTCGCCGCACGCTTGCTCGCCAGTTACTGCGCGGCCGAGACCCGTTAGACGGCTTAACTCTCGGTTCTCTCGGGAGTAAAATGCAGTTACATAAATATCATAAGAAATAGTATATATTATAATATATACTACCCGCAGCACGCGCGGATTAGGTCAAGCAAAAATTAATTTCCTTCTCTATAAGAGAGTTAACCTACCTATCGGTAGTGGCGCGCATTCATTGGCAGACGAGCGCGAGGGTGCCTCATGTAGCGAAGGATCGTCACATAATGTTTTTACAGGATTAAGACGCGGCTAGGCTAGGCTAGGTTATATATGATTACGGGTTCACACTCGTTTTAATTGAGTGAGAAATTTTACCCCCAAAAGTCGAGTACGTATAGTTATATATAATTTTATATAAGTTTGAATACTGATCGTACACATAAAATTATGTATAATTATATATAGATATACGTTTATGATTTACATTATACATAAATATATATATATAAATATACATATACGGATACATACACTGAGAAAAAAATTTCTTTAAATACATTTAAGAAACTCGGTTTTCTTATTACAAAGAAATGATTTATTTCAGTTTAATAATGATACTATTGATGTCATGAAATCATTACTTAGAGGAACAAAATCAAAAATGTACGAAATGATTTACTTAAAAGAATAAAATATTTATTTGCTAGCATACATTGTTTAGTTGCTGTAAAAAAATATTTGTTTGCATCAAAGAATTCTATTTCAAGAAAATGCATTTTCTTGATTGAAAGAATTTTTTTTCTCAGTGTAGATATATATATATATATATCTCTCTTCTCTCTCTCTCTCAATTCTGTAATAGCATTATGTGACGATCCGTTTCTACATGAAGCACCCTCGCGCTCGGCACGACCGCGCTATATGTAGGTTAACTCCCTTAAAGAGAAGAAAGTTATATTTTTTCTTATTACTTAATCGTGCTGCGGGTGGTAGTCTTTATATAATTGCATTTTACTCCCGAGAGAACCGAGAGGTGAGCCGCCTGTCGGCGGCACCGCGCAGTAACTGGCGAGCAAGCGCGCGGCGACGCATATAGTATTCTCGCAAAGTCGAGAGAGCGGGTAATCTTTCTGATTGGCTGATGGTGGATCGGGGTAGCCAGCTCGGTATGGTATATAAGCGCGTCGCTTTTCACAGTCGCCACCGCTGCTACTGCATTCGTTGAAGCTGGAGCGTTTGGCTGCGTCAGAAGTCAGCAGAAGTTTTTAGTGCTGCGTTTGAGTTAGCGTTAGAGATTATATACGTTGTATATAAAGTCGTGAAGACTTAGTAGCTTTCGTTTCTCTCGTCAGAGACGCATAGCTCACGACGCGCGTGGACAAGTGACACGTGGCGAATAAGATTCAGACGCGAGCATCTTGAGATATCTTTTCCGAACTCGACGAAAAGAAGCACGAGAACAAAAATGATGCTGAGCCTACAGCGAAGAATGGTATCTCAGTGGAGAATGTTATCCACCTTGCTGTTTCTCGGATTGATTTGCAATGGCGAATTGATGCCCGTTCGTGTACCTGAAGAAACAACGACAACGTCGTCATCGACAGCCAAAAAGAATGGCATTGGCTCTCTGAATAACTACTGGCAAGCGTGGCTCCCGCTGGGCGAGCAGAACGCCTACCAACCCGATCTGAACTCCGCTACTCTTATGCGACGGACGCAAAGAGAGCCGAGTGTGTTTATCGCTCCGGAGTTAAACAACATGAACTTTATAAGTCCTAAGGCGAGCAAGAAATTTCTCCGGGATTTATTAAAAAAGAAGTTCAATAATACGCAAACCTCAGGCTTGGGTAAGTTGATATATTTTTTTAATTAATTAAGTTCAAGTTAATCAAGTTGATATTAAGTTAAATTTTTCAAAATAACTTGTCACAGTTAAAAAATTAAAATATTTAAAATTAACTATATACTATAAGTTAACAGCTATTAACTTTTTAAATTTATTGTCAATTTTTAATTTTTTTACTAGTTACTACTCGATAACCTTGGCAAACCTCGAAGAACGACCAAGTAAAGTCGACCGGTCCACTGCAGCTTAAAGTATCTATGAATTCCGAGTCCGATCGTCAGGTCGAAACCGAGATGTCCCTACTAGCAAAATACATTAACAGTATAATGACTAATACTGGCTAAATATTGGGCATCGCTACTACTACCGGAAATTTCGGGAGATATTATCTTTAACATCAGGGCTGAATAGATAGAACAGAATATAGGAAGAGGTTTTTAGTGGGTAGGCTATGGGGGCAGTATCTCCCGCGATGTGCCCCCATAGAATCCCACACTATCCGGGTGTACGGGCACCCGGATGTCTTTGGCCTCTTGGTGGTTGATAACTAAAAAGTTATCCTTCCAAGATGGTCAGGTTGAAGATTTTCCTCTTCCTCGTTAAAAAAAAAAAAAAAAAAAAAAAAAAAGAGAGAGAGAGAGAGAGAGAGAGAGAGAATAATACAGTAGATGTTTCAGTTCATATAAATATCCATTGTTATATTTGGTGCAAAATATTCTGATATCATTATTTTTGTAGAGAAGGTTAATGCGTGCGCGTGTAATTCTTCATTTAAAATAATCGTTAGTTTAATAATTAAAGTTAGATTTTGGTTGGAATAAGGTCTGTGATATTACTTGGGCTAAATTAGATGAAGTTTTATCTTAGGTATAAGATGTGTTTCTTTACAGTATACTATATATCACTTATATTATATGTATCATTTTGATTGAATTTGATGAAGAGTATTATCTTGGATTTATTTGATACATAAACAAATGTGATTTTTTCCAACCATAAAGGTATACTATATATGTCACTCAGGTGAAATTTAATCAAAAGTCCTACCTTGGATTTGCTATTTCTTTCCTTAAAGAAAAACCATACATTTGGCGCCTTTTTTTTACCTTTTTTAAAAAGGTAATTTTCTTCGGATATAACGGATATATTTTGCAGTGTTTATAGGCCACTTAAGTTGAATTTGATTAAAAGGATCATCTTGGATTGATGTAATTTTTTTCCTTAAATTTAAATTTAATCAATTATATATTGATGGTGATGATTAAATAGATAAGGTGTGACGTAGACTTGTTCATCGGTTAAATATTGATAACGTTGTAAGGATAAGAACCATCTTTTGTCACCAAGGTTTGTCACCGGAAATTATATACGTTACTAGTAAAGTAAAGAATAAAAATTAGTATTATTAAAAACATTTATTGAAAATTTTATTCGAGCTAATTAACAGTTGTGAATATTGATTGACAATTACAGCAACATTTCACTGATCCACAATTCTATGTCACACAACATCTCATCTATCTCATCGACGCCAGTGTAAAATCTGAGCTCGTTACTCACTGATTAATTAATTTTTCATTGGTGTTGATGATTAAATAAATGAAGTGTGACGTAGAGTTGTGCATCGGTTAAATATTGATAACGTTGTAAGGATAAGAACCATCCTTTGTCACCAAGGTACCGGCAATTATGTACGTTACTACTAAAGTAAAGAATACAAATTAGTATTTAAAGTTTTATTCAAACTAATTAATAAGTTGTGAATATTGATTGACAATTACAGCAACATTTAACTGATCCACAATTCTATATCGCACGACATCTCGTCTATCTCATCGACACCAGTGTAAAATCTGAGTTGTGTTACCCTCTGTTTAATTAATTTTACACTGTTGATGCTGGTGGTTAAATAGATGAGGTGTGACACGTAGAGTTGTGCATTGGTTTGCAATATTGAGAACGTTGTAAGGATAAGTTCTTTTGTCACCAAGGTACCTGTAATTATACATACATTACTAATAAAGCAAAGAATAAAAATTAGTATTATAAAAAACATTTATTTACAGTTTTATTAAAGCAGATTAAAAGCTGTACATATCGATTGTAAATTACAGCAACATTTAACTGTTGCACACATCTTATCTGTCTCATCGACGCCAGTGTAAAATTGAATCAGAGAGTAACATAGCTCAGTTAAATGTTTAATATATATGTATAATAATAAAATAACAATACGAGAATATTTACCATATAAATTTCATATATTACACATATTTGCAATCGAAATTTGTATTATAACCTCATCCTGCATGTCCTGCACGTCACTTACAATTAGAACGAGTCACTGGCTAACCCACGTGACCCAATAAGAATACACGCAGGAGCACGCCGGAGAGAGAGAAGGAAATAAATCTTAAGGTCCTCACACATGAACTGACATTACCATATGAGTAAGGTTTCGATCACTCACGTACTTGATTCAGCCGGTTACGGTTACGGTCGCCCAATTCTGCAACGCGTCGAAACCTTAATGTTATGGATATGTCAATTCATGTGTGAGGGCCTTTACGTCGTCCGTCGCTTTTCAATGTCGCTTTTCTACGTCCCACAGTGGGAGAAAACGAGACGTTAGGCGACAAAAATCTGTAACTACGTCAATTTTCAATGGGAAATAATTGAAACTTGGTATCCTACAAGCTTTTTGGTCGCTAAATCTGAATCCACTGCTAAAAATTAAAAATTTGATATAGCAAATCCACTATGACCAAACAAAAGTGCTACTGAAATGATTTCGGGGTACATTATATCGATCTAAAAATCAAAAACTCACACTAGTACGACGTAGCATATGACTCTGAACAGCGTTCAGAGACACTACCGTGTCTACCGATAAACTCTAAATGTTCTTATATGTAATTCTTATTGTTGATATATTTTAAATTAGCAACATTGCCAACATTAATACTAAAAATAATAATTAGGCTCTTGTAATTCAATTAAAACAAGAAGGATAATAAGAGTCAGCACAATTAAGATATGTGTGTGCAAATTAATTTTGTTTATTGTTAAATACGTTTAAACGAATTGCAACGCGAACGCAATTTAATACATTAATTGATTAATATAATGCGCAGACGTTTCGACTGCCGATCAGTGGTGCAAGTTTTCGGCCGCCAGCATCGACGGTGGGGGCGGGCACTCGGTGTCGCGTTCGTGCCTCGAGTCTCGGGTCTCGGGCCGGCTCGGCCGCGTCCGCCGCTACTTGGCTATTAGATTGCTTTTTCTCCAAGGCTGCCATGAAGACGAGCGTTTAGCGCGTTGACGCTTGATGAGAGGCCCCGCTCATTCACCGCCCATTACGCAAAAAAAAAGGTCACGATTCACGACGTGATGATAAACGATTTCGATAAAACTTATTATGGATAGGATAGGTTATCACGTAAGGGATAATGTGAGCATGATAAGCAAGAAAATCGTAATTAAAAATTATGAGTGTCGTATCAATCTAAAGAAGAAGACGTCAATGCGCTGAACGCTCGTCTTCGTGGCAGCCTTGGAGAAAAAGGACGGATGTCTCTCTCCTTCTAATAGCCGAGTAGCGGCGGACGCGGCTAATGCTATAAGCATTCGTACACAAACTTATATTATAATACAATTACTCTCTAAATTTTTTTCGAGTGAAAATCTCACTCGAAATATAGAGTGACACGCCGAGTCACTTGAATTTGAGTTACTTCTCACTCTTATAGACTGAATTTCTTCATTCTTTATCAAGAAGTGCACATTTTCAGTTTTTATTTTGGAGAGAATGTCTTCTTGGAATGAATATCTTAATTAAAGAGTCACTTTACTGCGTCGCCGCACGCTTGCTCGCCAGTTACTGCGCGGCCGAGACCCGTTAGACGGCTTAACTCTCGGTTCTCTCGGGAGTAAAATGCAGTTACATAAATATCATAAGAAATAGTATATATTATAATATATACTACCCGCAGCACGCGCGGATTAGGTCAAGCAAAAATTAATTTCCTTCTCTATAAGAGAGTTAACCTACCTATCGGTAGTGGCGCGCATTCATTGGCAGACGAGCGCGAGGGTGCCTCATGTAGCGAAGGATCGTCACATAATGTTTTTACAGGATTAAGACGCGGCTAGGCTAGGCTAGGTTATATATGATTACGGGTTCACACTCGTTTTAATTGAGTGAGAAATTTTACCCCCAAAAGTCGAGTACGTATAGTTATATATAATTTTATATAAGTTTGAATACTGATCGTACACATAAAATTATGTATAATTATATATAGATATACGTTTATGATTTACATTATACATAAATATATATATATAATATACATATACGGATACATACACTGAGAAAAAAATTTCTTTAAATACATTTAAGAAACTCGGTTTTCTTATTACAAAGAAATGATTTATTTCAGTTTAATAATGATACTATTGATGTCATGAAATCATTACTTAGAGGAACAAAATCAAAAATGTACGAAATGATTTACTTAAAAGAATAAAATATTTATTTGCTAGCATACATTGTTTAGTTGCTGTAAAAAAATATTTGTTTGCATCAAAGAATTCTATTTCAAGAAAATGCATTTTCTTGATTGAAAGAATTTTTTTTCTCAGTGTAGATATATATATATATATATCTCTCTTCTCTCTCTCTCTCAATTCTGTAATAGCATTATGTGACGATCCGTTTCTACATGAAGCACCCTCGCGCTCGGCACGACCGCGCTATATGTAGGTTAACTCCCTTAAAGAGAAGAAAGTTATATTTTTTCTTATTACTTAATCGTGCTGCGGGTGGTAGTCTTTATATAATTGCATTTTACTCCCGAGAGAACCGAGAGGTGAGCCGCCTGTCGGCGGCACCGCGCAGTAACTGGCGAGCAAGCGCGCGGCGACGCATATAGTATTCTCGCAAAGTCGAGAGAGCGGGTAATCTTTCTGATTGGCTGATGGTGGATCGGGGTAGCCAGCTCGGTATGGTATATAAGCGCGTCGCTTTTCACAGTCGCCACCGCTGCTACTGCATTCGTTGAAGCTGGAGCGTTTGGCTGCGTCAGAAGTCAGCAGAAGTTTTTAGTGCTGCGTTTGAGTTAGCGTTAGAGATTATATACGTTGTATATAAAGTCGTGAAGACTTAGTAGCTTTCGTTTCTCTCGTCAGAGACGCATAGCTCACGACGCGCGTGGACAAGTGACACGTGGCGAATAAGATTCAGACGCGAGCATCTTGAGATATCTTTTCCGAACTCGACGAAAAGAAGCACGAGAACAAAAATGATGCTGAGCCTACAGCGAAGAATGGTATCTCAGTGGAGAATGTTATCCACCTTGCTGTTTCTCGGATTGATTTGCAATGGCGAATTGATGCCCGTTCGTGTACCTGAAGAAACAACGACAACGTCGTCATCGACAGCCAAAAAGAATGGCATTGGCTCTCTGAATAACTACTGGCAAGCGTGGCTCCCGCTGGGCGAGCAGAACGCCTACCAACCCGATCTGAACTCCGCTACTCTTATGCGACGGACGCAAAGAGAGCCGAGTGTGTTTATCGCTCCGGAGTTAAACAACATGAACTTTATAAGTCCTAAGGCGAGCAAGAAATTTCTCCGGGATTTATTAAAAAAGAAGTTCAATAATACGCAAACCTCAGGCTTGGGTAAGTTGATATATTTTTTTAATTAATTAAGTTCAAGTTAATCAAGTTGATATTAAGTTAAATTTTTCAAAATAACTTGTCACAGTTAAAAAATTAAAATATTTAAAATTAACTATATACTATAAGTTAACAGCTATTAACTTTTTAAATTTATTGTCAATTTTTAATTTTTTTACTAGTTACTACTCGATAACCTTGGCAAACCTCGAAGAACGACCAAGTAAAGTCGACCGGTCCACTGCAGCTTAAAGTATCTATGAATTCCGAGTCCGATCGTCAGGTCGAAACCGAGATGTCCCTACTAGCAAAATACATTAACAGTATAATGACTAATACTGGCTAAATATTGGGCATCGCTACTACTACCGGAAATTTCGGGAGATATTATCTTTAACATCAGGGCTGAATAGATAGAACAGAATATAGGAAGAGGTTTTTAGTGGGTAGGCTATGGGGGCAGTATCTCCCGCGATGTGCCCCCATAGAATCCCACACTATCCGGGTGTACGGGCACCCGGATGTCTTTGGCCTCTTGGTGGTTGATAACTAAAAAGTTATCCTTCCAAGATGGTCAGGTTGAAGATTTTCCTCTTCCTCGTTAAAAAAAAAAAAAAAAAAAAAAAAAAGAGAGAGAGAGAGAGAGAGAGAGAGAGAGAGAATAATACAGTAGATGTTTCAGTTCATATAAATATCCATTGTTATATTTGGTGCAAAATATTCTGATATCATTATTTTTGTAGAGAAGGTTAATGCGTGCGCGTGTAATTCTTCATTTAAAATAATCGTTAGTTTAATAATTAAAGTTAGATTTTGGTTGGAATAAGGTCTGTGATATTACTTGGGCTAAATTAGATGAAGTTTTATCTTAGGTATAAGATGTGTTTCTTTACAGTATACTATATATCACTTATATTATATGTATCATTTTGATTGAATTTGATGAAGAGTATTATCTTGGATTTATTTGATACATAAACAAATGTGATTTTTTCCAACCATAAAGGTATACTATATATGTCACTCAGGTGAAATTTAATCAAAAGTCCTACCTTGGATTTGCTATTTCTTTCCTTAAAGAAAAACCATACATTTGGCGCCTTTTTTTTACCTTTTTTAAAAAGGTAATTTTCTTCGGATATAACGGATATATTTTGCAGTGTTTATAGGCCACTTAAGTTGAATTTGATTAAAAGGATCATCTTGGATTGATGTAATTTTTTTCCTTAAATTTAAATTTAATCAATTATATATTGATGGTGATGATTAAATAGATAAGGTGTGACGTAGACTTGTTCATCGGTTAAATATTGATAACGTTGTAAGGATAAGAACCATCTTTTGTCACCAAGGTTTGTCACCGGAAATTATATACGTTACTAGTAAAGTAAAGAATAAAAATTAGTATTATTAAAAACATTTATTGAAAATTTTATTCGAGCTAATTAACAGTTGTGAATATTGATTGACAATTACAGCAACATTTCACTGATCCACAATTCTATGTCACACAACATCTCATCTATCTCATCGACGCCAGTGTAAAATCTGAGCTCGTTACTCACTGATTAATTAATTTTTCATTGGTGTTGATGATTAAATAAATGAAGTGTGACGTAGAGTTGTGCATCGGTTAAATATTGATAACGTTGTAAGGATAAGAACCATCCTTTGTCACCAAGGGTACCGGCAATTATGTACGTTACTACTAAAGTAAAGAATACAAATTAGTATTTAAAGTTTTATTCAAACTAATTAATAAGTTGTGAATATTGATTGACAATTACAGCAACATTTAACTGATCCCACAATTCTATATCGCACGACCATCTCGTCTATCTCATCGACACCAGTGTAAAATCTGAGTTGTGTTACCCTCTGTTTAATTAATTTTACACTGTTGATTGCTGGGTGGTTAAATAGATGAGGTGTGACACGTAGAGTTGTGCAATTGGTTGCAATATTGAGAACGTTGTAAGGATAAGTTCTTTTGTCACAAGGTACCCTGTAATTATACATACATTACTAATAAAGCAAAGATAAAATTAGTATATAAAAAAACATTTATTTACCAGTTTTATTGAAAGCAGATTTAAAAGCTGTACATATCGATTGTAAAATTACAGCAAAATTTAACTGTTGCACACATCTGTTATCTGTCCTCATCGACGCCAGTGGTAAAATTGAATCCAGAGAGTAACATGCTCAAGTTAAATGTTTAATATATATGTATAATAATAAAATACCAAGTACGAGAATATTACCAGAATAATTTCATATATTACACATATTGCAATCGAAATTTGTATTATAACCTCATCCTGCATGTCCTGCACGTCACTTACAATTAGAACGAGTCACTGGCTAACCCACGTGACCCAATAAGAATACACGCAGGAGCACGCCGGAGAGAGAGAAGGAAATAAATCTTAAGGTCCTCACACATGAACTGACATTACCATATGAGTAAGGTTTCGATCACTCACGTACTTGATTCAGCCGGTTACGGTTACGGTCGCCCAATTCTGCAACGCGTCGAAACCTTAATGTTATGGATATGTCAATTCATGTGTGAGGGCCTTTACGTCGTCCGTCGCTTTTCAATGTCGCTTTTCTACGTCCCACAGTAGTGGAGAAAAGAAAACGAGACGTTAGGCGACAAAAATCTGTAACTACGTCAATTTTCATGGGAAATAATTGAAACTTGGTATCCTACAAGCTTTTTGGTCGCTAAATCTGAATCCACTGCTAAAAATTAAAAATTGATATAGCAAATCCACTATGACCAAACAAAAGTGCTACTGAAATGATTTCGGGGTACATTATATCGATCTAAAAATCAAAAACTCACACTAGTACGACGTAGCATATGACTCTGACAACAGCGTTCAGAGACACTACCCGTGTCTACCGATAAACTCTAAATGTGTTCTATATGTAATTCTTATTGTTGATATATTTTAAATTAGCAACATTGCCAACATTAATACTAAAAATAAATAGGCTCTTGTAATTCATTAAAACAAGAAGGATAATAAGAGTCAGCACATTAAGATATGTGTGTGCAAATTAATTTTGTTTATTGTTAAATACGTTTAAACGAATTGCAACGCGCGAACGCAATTTAATACATTAATTGATTAATATAATGCGCAGACGTTTCGACTGCCGATCAGTGGTGCAAGTTTTCGGCCGCCAGCATCGACGGTGGGGCGGGCACTCGGTGTCGCGTTCGTGCCTCGAGTCTCGGGTCTCGGGCCGGCTCGGCCGCGTCCGCCGCTACTTGGCTATTAGATTGCTTTTTCTCCAAGGCTGCCATGAAGACGAGCGTTTAGCGCGTTGACGCTTGATGAGAGGCCCCGCTCATTCACCGCCCATTACGCAAAAAAAAAGGTCACGATTCACGACGTGATGATAAACGATTTCGATAAAACTTATTATGGATAGGATAGGTTATCACGTAAGGGATAATGTGAGCATGATAAGCAAGAAAATCGTAATTAAAAATTATGAGTGTCGTATCAATCTAAAGAAGAAGACGTCAATGCGCTGAACGCTCGTCTTCGTGGCAGCCTTGGAGAAAAAGGACGGATGTCTCTCTCCTTCTAATAGCCGAGTAGCGGCGGACGCGGCTAATGCTATAAGCATTCGTACACAAACTTATATTATAATACAATACTCTCTAAATTTTTTTCGAGTGAAAATCTCACTCGAAATATAGAGTGACAGCCGAGTCACTTGAATTTGAGTTACTTCTCACTCTTATAGACTGAATTTCTTCATTCTTATCAAGAAGTGCACATTTTCAGTTTTATTTTGGAGAGAATGTCTTCTTGGAATGAATATCTTAATTAAAGAGTCACTTTACTGCGTCGCCGCACGCTTGCTCGCCAGTTACTGCGCGGCCGAGACGCCGAGACGTTTAGACGGCTTAACTCTCGGTTCTCTCGGAGTAAAATGCAGTTACATAAATATCATAAGAAATAGTATATATTATAATATATACTACCCGCAGCACGCGCGGATTAGGTCAAGCAAAAATTAATTTCCTTCTCTATAAGAGAGTTAACCTACCTATCGGTAGTGGCGCGCATTCATTGGCAGACGAGCGCGAGGGTGCCTCATGTAGCGAAGGATCGTCACATAATGTTTTTACAGGATTAAGACGCGGCTAGGCTAGGCTAGGTTATATATGATTACGGGTTCACACTCGTTTTAATTGAGTGAGAAATTTTTACCCCCAAAAGTCGCGTATAGTACGTTTATTTTACTTATATATATTTTAATTATAAGTTTGAATACTGATCGTACACATAAAATTATGTATAATTAGA
>NW_023415728.1:0-10413 GCF_013373865.1 Monomorium pharaonis | reverse complement strand
CGCGTGCGAACAGTGCGAGGTTAGCTCGAAAACCTCGGGATATAGTTGTAGTATAGGGTTGATGATACGGGGGTGCGAATGCGAAGCAGATTGTCGCCCCTGCGAGCATTATTTTCTTTGGAACGTGTCAGATTAGCACACAGAAAATTATTATATTCTACCACTAAGAAAAGCGATAACTCAATTTCCTTTTTTGTTTCTAATAAGTAACGGTTATCTTTAATAAAGAATATTTTTTCTTGGTAATAGTCTCTTAAAATATAATTGACACAAATTTTAGTAAAACTCGTTATTGTATAAAAAAAGAATTTATACTCTCTTTCTCGAAGAATATAAAATTGAATTAAAGAAAAGTTCAAAGTAATAAGTAAACTTTTATTTTAACTTAATATTCTTGATTGAAGTATATTAAATTACTAGGATATAGAATATACTTTGAGTAAATTTTGTTACTTATGATGAACTTATGGATATATAAACTTATGAATTATTTAAAATAAATGGCACTTAAAGTATATGCACAGAAACTTATTTTAAGTAAATCTTGCTTCAAGTAAATAATGAGTATTTTAAGATTATTCATCAAGGAGATATTCTTTGCAAAGATAATTATTTACTTAAAAGAAGGAAATTAAAAAATGAAAACTTTTCTTAGCATAAAAATAAATTTTTCTATGTGAGATAAGAAAGAAGATATTTTTGTAAAAATATCTAAAAATTTTACTGGATACAGATCTGATAATAATTTCGTTAGATCATCAAAATACAAGAAATATGTAAGACGGATAGATTGTCAAAACTTTTGCATAATTATTTTGGCAAAATAGTATTTTTAGATCTGTATCCAGCTAAATTTTAATTACTTTAGCAAAACGTTTTCTCTTTGTGGAAATATAAACGCAAATCGAGAATTTCTGATTAAATTATTCGAGAGTTGATAAAGAGTAATTGATAGTATTAGCACGTTAATATTGACTAATTTTTCGTTTGCGAATCTTTACAAACGCCGCCTATATATGATGTTTAATCGAGAACTTTGCGGGAATATCACTAAAGTTTAAGTAAAAATTTTATTAGATCTGTTTGTTTTAGTTATGACATTATTTTAGATCGTCTAGATTGAATAAATTTTGACAGCATGTTATAATTATAGATTATTTTTATTAATTTCTTTAGAAATTTCAAGGAAGATGTTTTATATGCTGCACTTAAAGAGCTAAATATTTTTTTACAGCAAATTCTGTTAATACTTTAATTTTAAATTAAATAAGTCATAAAAATTTTATTAAATTTTAGCTAAATTAACAGAGTGCTTTTAATAATTAATCTACTTGGTACACAAATTTAGTGAATGTTGATTTGGCTAAATTTTTGACTAAACGATTAAATTTCCTTCACTTCAAATATTTATGTGTTTAATTTAGATAAAATACTTAAACTTTGATTGAAATATTTATATATTTGACTGAAATGTGTAAATAATATTGAATTGGAGAAATTTAATTAAGTTGAAAATTTATTTAAATTAACAATATTTTTTTAGTGTAAATGCAATACTTTGATGCGATCAATTTATGAAAAAAGCACGATAATTTTTTTGCTCTTAACCTTTTTTTTTGCTTCTTACCACATATTTATAAATTTTCTCTAACTTGTGTTTCAATGAATGTGTGTAGGAATGTCTGTTGGATCCCTTGGAGATCAAACAGAAGGTCACATAGTGTTATATCCGTGCAAGCTTTTCATCATTTTCATTTTTTTCGCTTTCGACTTTGTAGAAAACTTTCCTCCCTTCAACCGGAGAAGGAAAGAAAAAGTCTCTGAGACACACTCTTTGTCTAAAAATATATTCGTAAGAGTCATCCTGTCTAACAAGATCATAAAGTATTATCAAAATTTTTGAAACTTGTATTTTTAATTAAAAGATTTGACGAACAAGAAGATGAATTTACTATAATCGAAAGAATGGATAAAAAAACTCTGCGTTTTCTTATCTAGTATACTTCATCTTTCGTTCATATATATTATATATAAAACGTGCTACTTTTGCTGAACGCAATGTTACTTTCGCCGGATAATGCCTAATCCGTCTTTTGCCATTTTCCTCCTTCGATATTTCTATCCCGACACTTTGATTCGATCGAGTTCTTCGCGAGAACTTGTATCGCGTCCCGAGATCGACATCGGGAAAAGTTCCCAAGGCTACCATTCTTAACGACCCGCGGCATCAGCCGTGTTTATTTCTCTTGTGTGCTTTCCTCATCCGGAGGCTCGTTAACTCCCCCTCGTTCTTCCTCGAAGTCCACTTCATAACTTTTCGCTTCGCGGTATAAGAGCCGCACTAGAGCCGCTCTCTCGGTTACAAGAGCCGCCGTCTATATCTTTATCGGTATTAATATCGCGTGGGCGTGTCGCGTCTGACGGAGACAAAAATTTCGCCGTTCGAAATCAAGTACGAAGGACAAGTCTCTCTCTCTCTCTCTCTCTCTCTTTGTCTCTGGCAAGGGACGCGCAACAAATTTGTATACTCTCAGCTCCCGCATCTCGGCAGACGCTCTCTGTTAATTTCGAACGGTTGAACAGATGTGTCGAGCATTACGATTGTTTATGAGACGAGGAGTATTTCGCGCTATCTCGCTTTTAACTTCCCCGCGAATGGAATGCGGTAAAATGCATTATTGTTTCAAATACCGCTTCGATTCGTTGAACGTAAAATGTACGCGTAATATGTATATCTCTCTTAGCTTATTTTCCTTTGGCCAAAAACTAAAAATTATATTTTTGGGTATTTTTTTGTTATACGATTCTGAATAAATTTTCTTAATTTTGAGCAAAACGGAGAAACGATATTTTCCTGGATTGACAATCGTCAGTTCCGGCTCGCGCGACGCGTGTTTGTACAATATATTCGTGCAAATCGTCACCACGCTGCATTCACACTCTCACAAAGAGAGCGATTTTATATTGTTCGGCGTTCTGTTTGAAAAGATCGAGTTACCGCGCTTCGGAGTGCTGCGTCGCATGAAATATCTCGTTGCGCGACAACGTTGCACGCCAATCGCACACCCTCGTCTCGCCTCCTCTCTTGCACGCTTTCCTCCGGAGTGTTAAATTTCATTTTCGGCCCTCTCGTGGCGGTCCCTCCGGTACACCGCGTTGCGAGACAAGTGGCGGATATTTTTTCTGTGATTTTACACTCGCGTCGGCCGCTCTTCATCGCGCGGGAAAAAAAGCGAGAGAGAGAGAGAAAGAGAGAGAATCGATGCGGCGCCTGCAATTTTATTCGTTGCCGGCAACATTTCCGCGCGACGACAATACCTCGGCTATCGATAATCGAAATGATATTATTTCCGAGGAGCAAATTCCGAGCGGGCGAGGAATATTCGATGTCGCGGCACAATATCGGAAAAATTGCTCCCAGAAAGAAAATACTCTTGAAATTAATGACTATTGGCAATTTCAGTCTACACTTGCGCTACTTTGACAAAGTAGAATAATTTGATGGTTGACGTGGCAGAGAAAATTTTATCGATGCATTTAGCATTAAAAAAAAAAAGAATAAAAGTATTTTGCATACTGTAGGTTTTTATTTATCATTTTCTTCTATAATTTTTTTCTTTACATCTAATTGGATATAATTGTAGTAAAAAAAATTCTCTACACTTTGTTAATACGATTCCTCTTTCAGGTTTTATACTGCGACGCCTGTAGGGAGTCTTGCCATCCGAAGAGGGGCCCATTGGCAGCCCACAACCTGGGACCACCGAGAGGCAGCTGGCAATTAAGTGGCAGCAAGGGATCTCGACCCGAGGGCACGCCGATCTGCAACGATCACAATGGCGAAGCGGTGACCCTCTACTGTGCCCTTTGCAAAATCGCGATATGCGCCCTGTGTCTTCGGGATCGTCACGCCGCGCATCCTCACGACGTTCTGCCGTTGGCTGCTGCTTGCAAAGCGCAAAAGGTAAGAAAACGATCTTGAACATTTTCACCGAATGCCACTTTCACATGTGAAGTTTCTATGCGATTGACACATGAAAAGCGATATATTTCGTCGATAATTGCGTTAGCTTAAAAGATTCCTTCTTATATATGTTTATGTTGCAATATGAAGACTAGGATTTTGTCTTTGATGACGTAAAGGAAAATTAGTATACGAAAGTTAAGAAAAGAATATTCTTGTTTTGAGAATATCTTTTCTAAAATGAGATTACATAGTGTTAAATAGATATAACTGATTTACTGGAAAAATTTCTTACAGTTCGAAAAATTCTTATAGGAAAAAATATCGAATTTAAATTATTGTAAAATTGAAGTAAAAATATATTTGGTTGAAATTTAAGATTATCAATTTTTATATAGATTCAAGAATAAATAAATAAAAAATATATATATTTGAAACAATAATAATCTTTTTTAAAGAAAACTTTATCAGCAAAATATAATTGTATATTTTAATTTTAATTATAACACTTGTCTAAAAAGCACAATATACTTGTTTTGATAATAACAACGTTAGATTCATTCTTAATTGACGCAAAATATTATCATTAGTTTTGTAGAAAAATTAATTTGTGTGTGTGAATATAATAATTTTTTATTTAAAATAATTCGTTATTTTCTATTCTTCAAAGTTATATCCGTCTAATCTCAATGCAATCTCATTCCAGTATTTAACCTCTTGGAAATATAAAGATTCTCGAAACAAGGGTATTTTCTTTCCATGTAGAGGATACAAAGGTAATTCAGATCAACGATTTGCAATATACCAACAGTACTGCAATCGAAAACCTCAAGCGGTTAACCTGCTGGGGTACCGTGTCTGAATGGTCGCGCAGGGGACAGTAGGAGGAGAGTCAGGGGGGAGATTACTATAGATTTTATATATATACCGAAGAATAATGTTGTGCGCCGGCGGAATACGTGCGGCGCGATAATATATGTATATTTGATGATGAACTCCGGCGCGTAATTTATGTGCCTAGCCGCACGGGCAAAATCCGAAAATAATGGATGATGCGGTGCCAAGCCCGTTAACACGACCAATAATTGAGTTTCAATCTACCCGCTCGTATCTACGTATATTACGCTATATGTGTACGCACCTCGACGCGCATCGGGAACGCGTAGTTTTGCTCCCCGTTGTTCTATCGCATTTTGCATGCCGCGGGATCTCGCGCTTCTATCGTGCGAGTCATTAGCGGGGTTCGGCGGATGAAAAATACATTGTGCTAATCAATCATGCGTATTTGCGGATTCCTCTCACGCCGCGAAATGGAAGCGTAACTGAACGCGCGCGGCTAAGCGCGAAATATACCTCATAATTGCTCATAAGTGATCAAGCGTTAATGTAATAGCGGCGCGATTAGATATCATCTTAGTGTCGAATCAATAAAGTCGTAAAATTTTCAAACTTCTGCGCGCAACTATAATGCGGGTATCATTCGTGTGCTACAGGTGTAGTAATCTCGCGTCTCTCCACCTCCGTCGTTATCGTTGCCGGTGATATCGCCCCAGTAAGAATACATCGGCTTTATCGGGAACGTATTTCATACAACGCCAACAATAGATACGGCTCCCCGACATCGTATTAACGCTATCGCACTTTTCATACTTCAAAGCGCCACGGAAGGTGTTATCGCGCTCCTCGGTTGTCGTCGCCGTGAGATAACACCCGCGCAAATTGCGTAACCGACGCGAAGCAGCGGCTCTCGAACGGGCCAGGCTTACACATATACATATACATATATATATATCGCCTTTGAGCGGTCGTCTGCATCCTACCTGGGAATGCAACGGACAGCGCGGCGCGCAACGACGCGATACGTCCGATCGACAGCTGGTTTCGATATCGCGTGTCCCGCGTGGGTGTGCCAGGTCACCACCGCCACCATCACCATCACCCCCCTCTCCCCTCCCCATTCTCCTCTTCTCTGTGCGTTACACACGTTGCATCCCGTCGCACGTTTCGCTCTCCAGGCCGGTCGGTCTGGACGCCGACACCTGGTCACTTCCTGACATATGGAGCTCGCTCTCTCGCCGCGTTGGTCCCATCATCCGCCGGGAATCACTTCCTCCGCGATTAATCTGATAAATTGCCCGCACGGCCCAGTCAAAACCGCCTGACTCCGGCAATTCCGTAATTGATTGCCGTCGGACAGGCCGGCCGGCGACGGCGACGGCGGCGACGCGGGCGCGGGCGGCGCGGCGCACGGATGGACGCTCGCTTTTGTTTGCACCTATTATATCTCGAGATGTCGGCACGGCCTGTGTCGATGGCCTCCGGTGTTAAGATCGATATAGAAGTCCGTGTTGCCAAGGAAATCGCCGTGTTACGTGTGCACTGATCGCCGACATCCGGCCGTGGCTTATGCCGCTCGCCTCCGGCGCGGCCATCGCGGACGGAACGCGGTTTCGCGATCGAGAACGCAGGGGGAGAGATCGCCCCCGGCCGCTGCATTCGTTTCGTTTACCGCGGGTAAAAACCGCATTTCGAGAAACGGTTGTGTTGCAACTCGCATATTGCGCGCATATTTGTTTGTCTCTCCGTTGTTTTCCCTTCCAGCAAATAGAAAACGCGACCGGAATCCCATCCGGTTATAGGACCCGCCATTTACGTAATCGCGAATAATCCGATTACTCGTCAATCGCGTCGTTTAGTTATTTTCATCGTTTGGTACGGTTAATACACAATTTAGCCGAATATCGTCTTCTGAATAATGCATCTCTCGCCGAGGGCGTTTATCGTGGGCCGAGGGAGGGGGAGGGTGAACCCGCTGAAAGTGCAGTCGCGATAAAGTAATTTGCAACAGGCTCGTTTATCAGCAGCGGGGGCTGCGAAGATACCGCGGCTCGCAGTCACGTCAGCCGCGCCGGGAGATCCCCGGGACGCGAAACGTTATGTCGCGTTTTGACACGTGATCATCCGTCACTTTGTCTTCTCTATTTCTCTCCTCCCCTCCTCCCCCCCTCCCCCCGCTCGTTCGCCGCCTCTGCGCGCTTTACGCACCGTGTATCGGAGCTTACGCTCTGCCTGCGCAACGATGCCCCGGCCCATTATTACACATTAATGTTGACGTACGAGGTAATACTCGCGTGTTGCACCCGATATTTCGGTAATTAGTCCGCCCGCTCGTCGGCTAATCACGGGGAATGCCGCGTGCATGCACGGCACGGACGTTCGTGTCCGCAATCGCGATAATACGATCCGTCCGAGCGAACGTGCGTAAGCACTACTTGCCGGGGACTCGAGATGCAAATAATAGGAAATAATCCGCGCCTAATCAAGCGGCATTCTTTTGGCGCACGCGTGAGCGCGCGCATTGAAAGAGTTATTTCCCGCTGCCCGCGGCTTCATCGCTATATATGCTCAATGTTCAAGCTTCTAGCCTAACGATCGAGACGTTAATCTGTATAATTTTGCGATTTCGTAATAACACACCGTGGCACGTCGTACACGCGTAATAATACCGTTTTCCTTGGCGGGATGCGAGTGTAAAAAAACTGTTTATCGATCGGATAACGATCGTCCTTATTCCGTGGGCTGGAAAATAGCATTTATCGCCTGTACCGGCGTCGCGAACGATAAAAATTGTATCACGAATAAGTTGCACATCGGCGCTTAATCGACGCGGTAATAACTACGGCCGGCGGACTTGATTGGTTTTAAACGAAAGACAAGACGGTGGCTGAGTAGGTCGTGAAGGACTACAATACTAATAATAATAATAATCGATAATCGGACTCGATCGCCGTCTGCGTTCCCGACCTTAATTGATCGTAAATCCGCTTAATCGATAAAAGACCGCGTTTTAATAGACGTCTGACGCGTGACTTTGAAACGCCGCTCTCCCATTCCCATTCATTTTCTGAGTATTTAACATGGGAACGGCGTTTTTATTGAATTTCTTGAAGATATTACAAATTTTTGCTTTTAATATTATAATATTTAGCTGCTGCTAAAAAATCCTTAACTAAACGGGCTTTTGCTGAAGGTACTAATTTTTTTCCCCTAAATTAAAATTTATCTAATTTTTAATGAACGATATCCCATAATTCTTTTTACATAAAATAGCTTGTATTTGAGAAAATGTGTACGTCGGAGTGAGTTGTAGGGGTTTTTGTTGAGGTAATTGGTCTTTTATGAAGTGCAGAAAGCCGCTCGCGCCTTGCAAGTTTTTCGCGAACTCCGAGGAGATGAGAAATCACAATCACCGCGCGTGCGTGCTCCCGGCGGTCGAATATCGCAAGCTTCATGAATCTTGCATGGACTTGCGTAAATATGCATAAATATGCATATCGCGCTGTGTACACCTAATGGTCTAAGTCTACGGCAATGTATTACAAGATTCGATTACTTAGCTGTTAGCGGCAAATAGACAAGGGTTGACCCTGATCCTCTGTGTCAAGTTTGCTCGCGTGGAATCGATTGTTTGCGGAGGGTACATCCCGCCGTCATCACGCAGCCTCCGTAGTCTTTAAGTCTGAAAGTGTCGCGCGGTATATAGTGCAGTTCGTATGAGAATTATCGCACGAGCAACGCGGAAATAATTTGCGGGAAATGTTACGTAACCACCAAGGAAAATAGATTGACGCTTTCGCGACTATTTTATCTTATCTTGCAGTACGTAGTTTATGTAGTGTACACAAAAATCTACAAAGATACAAATCTATAAAAGATAATTGCGGTTTATTTTTTCGAATTGTACAGAAACTATGTTAAACTTGACAAGATTAATCTTGATTATACCTAGTGTGTGGCTTTTGCTTTGAACGAATAATGCTCCATTCTCTTCAAGACGCGTATTTCACGCTTTCGAATTTTCGAGTTTCTTCTCTTTACACATCGGGCTCTCGCGCGAGAGACCTCATTCAGTCTTCTTGCGTCGTGGCGCCGTCGAGGAGCGTCCTCGAGGCGACTGAAATCTGCCTGCTCTTCTTCAACGCGGCGGGTGGCAATGTAGGTGGGAGAGACGGCAGGCAGGCAGGCAGGTAAAAGAGACGCCGGAAGCCGACGGAAAAGGGGAAAATCGCTGTCGAAAAATCAAGGCACGGTAAGCGCGCCGCGACGTTCGCAATTTCCTGGCCGAGGGGGAAACGCCGCGCCCCGACGGCGTCCACGTCTGTCCTTACTTGCCTGCCTGCTCGCTCGCTTGCCTGCCTTAAACAGCACGCCTCGATTCGCGTGTCACAAAAGAGCGTATCCGCGTACCGTGGCCCCTTAAGGCGGCGGAAAAGTTGGTCGAGGAGTAGCGCGGGAGTAAAGGAAGCGAGCTGAGAGCGAGCGAAGATGAGGAGCGAAGTGAGCGCGAGAACGGATAAAGGCCCATTTAGACAAAGCGATCTTTGACGGTTTCTTGGAGGACCAGCCTTTTTCGAAGAGGGATCTCTCAGAAAATCGAGCTCGTGTGTGTGTGTGTGTATGTGAGAGAGGTCAGCGCGATCATTTCCATAACATAGGGAAAGCTGCGCCGCATTGCACCTTTTGAAATTTCGCTCGTTAAGTAGACGGATTTCGTATAAAGGGAGCTGAATGCAGTTTTAATTATCTTGCAGAATTCAATATCGGGGCTATAACGATGCGGAATTATATTTGATTTTCAATCCTTTTCGCTTGGATGAATCTCGTATTTTATTGAAATGAAGTTATGAAATCCGCATTGCGAAAAATGCGCAAAATGTGACTGAAAATATCCCGATTAAATATGTATTCATTTCCCATATTATCGCAATTCGATACAAAGCCGACACGGATGCCGTGGCACAAAAGTATTTTGTTTTACATCTTGTTTTGCATTAACGTGAGGAGCGCGTCTTTTAATTAAGATCTATTCAATGAACGACTCTACAAAAAACTTTAGAATACAGTATTCAACTCAAATTAAAATTTGTGCATGCATTCATTGGATTGTAAACAAGTTATTATTATTACTATTACTGCATCGCGGACTAGATGCAGATTACATGTAAAGATTTCTGCATGCTGGCCGTGTCCCTTTACGATAGACCTTCGGGAATCGTCAGGTCTAAACGGGCCTTAAGAGTCGACGCAGCTGAACGGTGAAACACGCGGCGAGGGGAGGAAGGGACGGGACACACATCTGTACAGGGGAATCCGAAGGTGGTGCACGCTCGATTGCTAGTGTACCACGGCGGCCGTGCTCGGTGATATCGCGTGGCGTAGGAAAGGTTCAAAGTGCCGTGGGGCACACGGGCGAAGGAAAGGAAGAAACACGCGGCGGCGACGTGAGAAGGGGTACGGTCCGGGTTCACGGGCGATGTAGGAGGCGAGGGTGAGATAGAGAGGCGGTGAGGCACAAACCGGCCCAGGACTGGGTGATTCTCCGATATCACGTATTGCGTATCACGGTGCCGATACGTGTGGCTGTGTGCGCGCGTGTATTTTAACCGTGG
>NW_023415727.1:0-12000 GCF_013373865.1 Monomorium pharaonis | reverse complement strand
TAACCACGAGACATAAAATATAGAAAAACACAGCAGTATTGTCCGCAAGTTTGCGAGAGTAATCCTTGTAGAGGCACGGTGTTCCATCGGTACTTCGCTGAGTTTCGTCGCAGTCGTAGGAGGAATCTGGAGTCCAAGGGTGGTAATCCGTAGCTATCGAAATATGTTCCTGTTCCGCGTTCATCGACGTAAAATGCGACCCAGTGTTCGCCAGGTTGATTGTGATTGTCTGTGTTAGCGACGATTGCTGTCGATCTCGTCCACACCCTCAGTAGTCTGTCTGCAGGATAGACGCCGACATACTTGGCATTCAGTTGTCGCAACGCACGTAAAATTTCCAGTGAATTCATACGAAGGCGACGACCGGGAGAGTGGAATCGTTTGCGTAATTTCTGGGTTCTCTTTAGCCGTGCGTTCGTTTTCTTTCTCTTCGTCTGTTGTCGGATCTTCGACTTTTACTTCTACGTTTTGTACGATTTCTCCTTCTTCTTCCTTCTCTTTTTCTTCGTCGACGACGTCGTCGTTAGTCGAGAGACTGGCGTGACTCGAGTTTCGGCTGGATGGCACGTTTAACCAGTGTTTTAATTTGTGAGCGTTACGTAACGCACAATGAAATTTTGCGTTAGCTCGAAGTCCGTGATGAGTACAGCGGTGACCGTACTCGTCGACATCGAGTAAATATTTGTATGCCGGAGAATCTGCTTCCAGATTATATATGTTTCTGGAGAGAAGATCACGCAAGTAACTTGCTTTTTCATGACCTCTGGTAAAGATGCAGCGAGTCCAGCGGGTAATGTCACGTAGTTGGCTTACAAAAAACTTGGGATTAGCTTCACCGTCGAACCACTCGATACCGTGGTAATTCTGTGAAAGCCAATTGTTTTCACGTCTTGAACTTTCGGGTAATTCTTCAAACGAGCAAGGAGGCAGTGTAATCCAATGGCCGATGATTGCTGCGTCGAGTGCGACAACTGCGATCTCTTTAGGAATAAATTTTCCCTCGCTATCCCGAAAGCCTTGGATGTCAATAACTATGTCCATGGTTATAATCAACAGCTTGCTTGCTTCACTCTTTTAAATCGATGTGACTGTCTTCGTGTCTCGTAGAAAACTGATTTCTCTTCGTATGATTTTAAAAATATCAGCAAAAAAGTGCGTTGTTAGCGTTGGTGACGGTGGTGGGGTTAATTGATGTTAGTACTGCTGAAGGTAGTGGTGGTGGTTATAATTTTTTTTCACACGATTTTATCGTCTATCAGACATAAAGTCTAGCCGGAAAAGTCGACGATAATTTGACGAGAAGAGTAGATTTCTAGAACATTATCAAATTCTGCATAAACGATACAGTTAACAGACGTGGATAATGCCCTTGCGAATCGTACTTCTAATCGTAGACTGCCATGTTTCACGAGATTCCAATGTCCGGCACAATTTGCGGATAAATCGGGAGTGAGATCGAAAGCGAAAAGTGTATATCCATCGGCATAATCGTTTCTACTTATAGAATTACCCTCGTTCAAAAAGTGAATGCCAGTTCCGGAAAAGAGCGTATGATATGCTTCGACGTAGAGCGGTTCATCTTTCGAGAAATTCGGCTGTAGCGGTCTACTAGGAATTTGTACACCGTCGACGTATAGCGAAAAGAAATTTATATCGTAGTTTTTGAAATTAAACGGATTTAATTTTCTATCTCCGTTAAACGCTCTGTTATCAACAAAACCGACAATTACGCGTTTCGGTAGTTGCCCGAGGATCACGTTATCTATCGATTCACCTACGAGCCCGGAGTGTATCGTGAACGTTTTAACCTCTACTCTCGTTAAAGGATACTTGGCAGTTGTCTTACTCAACATTTTAGCGTGAGCGAGTAATACACCGGGGCTTATTTTTGCTCTTCTTACGAGTAGACTAGCGTCTAAAATACGAATTTTTGACGTGGAACTAGATTCCATTAGACAGAAAGAATCTTTCGAGCGTACGAGCCTCATTCTAACTTCTACTCCGTTAATTAAAAATTTATCCTGATTAAAAACGTCGCAGTGAAGATGACCTAAGAGATCTAACTCCTGTCCTGCCTGAATATAACGCGCTCGTCTCACGAGAGCGTTATTTGGTGCCGAGGAATCTACGTGAGTGTCCATGAGACCGGGTGTATCCATGTCCCATAGACACGCTGTCAGATGAGAGGATTTTGCGGGAGAAGCATAGTTTAATAATGCTTCGATGTATGCACGATACGCGTAAGCGTTGTTTGGAGGTGACACGAGTTTCTGATTAAAATATACGTCAATTTGATTGAACATGGAATGTAACAAATGATTTACAGGGCCTACTTTGAGTATAAAGTCACTGGGCGTCGTATCTTTCTCCCCACCGGCGAGAGGAGTGGTTTCTACGCGTAGCCGAATTTTTAACATGGTATGCGTGAGATCTAAGTAATCTTCCCCGTGACCGGGTATGACAAATTCTATAGGTGCATCGTCGGCGAGCGATGTCACAGGTTTGTAATAAATCCATTGCGAACTCTCTATGCTGGTTTGAGTGGGAGGTAACGAGAAGAGATCGAGTTCACTCTTTAAGCACTCACTGGAATGAGTGTGAAGAAAAGACATGCTTATTTCTCGCACAGAGACTTTTGACGTAAATTAAGAGAATATATCGGATACTCCACGCTTCTTACTAACACGACGACGACGATTTGTAGTGGAAGTCTTTTTATTTTTGCCTCTTACCGAACGAGACTTTTTCTTCGTCAATCTTTTAACCGTTTTTTTCTTCCGCCTACTGTTTTTTGATGTTTTCTTTTTGCTTGTCCGACGTTTACGCGATGCCGACTTTGTTGCCGCGAAGCGACCAGTGTGACTAACGAAGGGGAACTGAAGCGGCAGCTTTTTCGACGATATTTTATATCCCGATCCCTTCATTAGGTTTTTAATTTTTTTTTCTGCTTTTCTTTTGAGATTTCCTCGAGATTCTTTGAATCGATTTCTGAGTGACTCCTTCAAAGGAGTATTATTTTCAACGTCGTCTATCACGTTAATACCTGCACGTAAAGCTTCTTTACCGATCGCACGTACACCTCTACTCAAGTAAGGAAGTGCCTTTCTGAATAATCCACCGAGAAAACTCCCGATTCCGTGTCCGCGCTGATATGGCGAACCGACGAAAACTCGTGATATCCCTCCCCCACGGGCGTCTGCTGAATTATAATATTCTTCCTCCTCTGCTATCATATTAATGACTTATTAATTTTTACTTTTAACGTTCAAGTTACTGATAACGTCTAAAGTGTAACGTCACCGTTAACGTTCCGGATTGAAATGGTATACTTTTACCAAGTGCGTCTTTTATATCTATTTCGATCGTACGGAAATTCGTTTTTCGTAAAGGTATGTAATGAGAAGGAGAAAAATATGACGTCTGATTCGCACCGTACGTGTAATTAAACGCGTTCAATGGTATCGGAACTATTCGAAGAAGAGGAGACTTGACATCACCGGTTATGTAAGGTTCGCAAATATCACAATAAACGAACATTTTATCGGGGATTCCTCGTATCAGACTATGAGGTTCTTTACCCCAGAAAGCCAAATCAGGTTTATTAATGATAAGAAATTTTGCTGTATAGAAATCTTTTGTGGAATTAGGTTTCAATGCCGTGAAGTCTGTGTAAAAATATCCTTTCTTGGAAAGCAGCATGTGACCGCAACCGATTATTTTCAAAAGATTGTCGGAAACGTTTAAATAATGATTTTTTCCACATTTGTTTGCACATGTGAGACTGATAAAAGTTTTAAATCCTTCCTCTGTACGAGCTTCAAAATGAAAATGCGAGCCGGCCTTTTTACACGCGGAATTAATTGTGGAATAAAGTTCGTTGATATCTTTGTAAATACCATTTGGTATTACAGCTTCAGTCGATGTTAACTTAATGTCTGTCTTGTCTTTGTCCTTCGAATCGATATCGACGAATTTGAGAGTGTTTTCCCCGTGATTTATGTGGAGGAAAGTATTAGGAAATTGAATCTCACTAAGCCCGACTTCCCATTCGCCGTGCAAAGATAAAGTCTGTGGTAATTGTGTGGTGAAAGATGACGTCTTATTATGCGGAAAATGACGCGTGCTGCTATTGCTCGGAAGAACGATGTAAAATTGGTCCTCACGCATCTTGAAGAGTGATTAAATTCGAAGCGGGTATCCAACTGTCGAACTTACTGGGATAACCACGCCAGTGGACCAGTACCTGTTTATTTTTCCCGTAGCCTCTACTTTTTATTACTCGATCGACGATAAACTCGTCCTCCCGCAAATTCTTCTCGACTCGAGCTAATTCCTGTTCATAAAAAATACCGTCTATGACTTCACCCGCTAAATCACTCAGTTCGTATACGCGAGGTTTTCGCCACTCGAGAACACGGTGAATACGAAATATCTCTTCGCTCCAACCTGCCTCGTATCCTTTCTCGAAGGTAGCTTTTGCTCTACTGACGCGAACGAGATCACCAACGTGGTATTTAGCTTTACGACTTTGATTTTTAACGTTCCATCGACGAAATATATTTTCACGTGCGATTCGTGCGTTTTCTCTCGTCACGATCGTCGGTTGCATTTTGGTGGAAGAGTGACGGGTATGATTGTACGCACGAACGATATCTTGCAAAACGTCAATGTAACGTCGTGTATTTTTATGCGTAAAGTACCACCACATTCTCTCCTTTAACGTCCTATTAAAACGTTCAACGATCGCGGCCTTGATATCGGGATTACGCGTTACTCGAAAACGGATATCGTTTTCTTTCAAAAACTTTTGCACTGTTTGCGCGACAAATTCTTTGCCTTTGTCTGTTTGCAGGTACACGGGTGAGCGTCCGTCGCTTCTCGAGAGTACACGTTGAAAAGCTTTTATTACGCTATTGCTCGTTTTGTCCCGCAACGGCTCTACCCAGACAAATTTACTGAGCACATCGATAATCACGAGTAGATAAGAATATCCGTCATTGTAACTTTTGAGATTCCGCAGTTCGATCAAATCGGCTTCCCACACGTCGTCGATATTTGTTACATTGTAATGCAAGCGTGGAAACTTTCGCCGTAAAGGTCTGTGTAGCGTGTACGCGTCTTGTGATTGGAGCCAGCGCGTGACTTTGTTACGCGAAAAATCTGGTTTAACAGCATGTGTTAGATTATCTACAGCGGAATATCCCGCGTAATGCGTCGGATCGTAATAGATTTTTTCAAGTTCTGACATTATTGTTTCTTCACCGTACTCCAATTGAGTAAGCGCCTTTTTGGAGGCGAACGCGTTATATTAGGCGTGGAACTCGCCAAAGACTGAGGTCTCGCGTTTATTGAAGATCCGTAGACTGCCTTTAATAATTCTTTATTTCCCACCAGTGCCGTACGTGTATTTAAGCTACGCAGTAATCGGGCGAACTGATCTCTTCCCGTTGCTTTCACGGTTTTTCTTTCACGCACCGCGTCGTTTATCAGTTCGGTTATATCGGAATCTTTCACGACGTTGCCGTCTATAGTCACGATACCCTTCTCGTCCCAATGACGCATTAGCATACGAGCTTGTGAGCGATAAGTTTTCGGGACCGTTTCCAATATTTTTTCGACACTTTTTAACTCATGAATATTACGAATTATTTTTCGGGTTTTTTTCCTTTACAGTATCTATGTCACTAGTCCGAGGGTGTTTGTCGGAAATTGGCGAAGTTTCGTGAAATACGATCGTTGAATCATCGTCGTCGTCGTCGTAGTCATTGTCGTCGTCGTTGTCGTCAGCGTCTCCTTCTTCAGCTCGCGTATCGTTGCTAGTGGTTTCGTCCGCACTCCGAACGGCTTTTCGCTTGCGCGCTACTCGGATAAGATGAAGATACCGCCAAAGTGCCTCCTTGTACATTTTCCATCTTTCATCCATGTTGCGTGGCCAAGACGAATTAAGCACGCGACTCATCTCCGCATCGAGCCGAGTCAACGGAGTTCCAGGGGTTCGTACAGAATTATTATCTCCGGTGATGTTTCCTGAACTTTGCGACAGCGAATTCTCCATTGGTTCCACTGGCAGTTGCTGTTGCTGTTGTCGTTGCATTCTCTCGAGATTTTCCGTAGAAATCAAGACCATTTTTTTGGCTCTTTCCATCGCTCTGTGATTTTACCCTCCGATAAAATGAGATAATAAAGCTGATAATATGGGGACGATAATATAGGGTAAAAATCCTCCTCGTTGTAACAATAGCTTTCTTTTAGACTTCCAGTTACCGCGTTTTTTTGCGATACGTCGTAGGGTCGTTTTATATTTCGACAGTCGTTCTTTTTCGCGTCGTTCGAGTGGGACGTTACCGTTGAGAGTATTAAAAACGCATTCGTGGATACAGCGAATAAATTTTTGTCCGCGGTTCGAAGAAAAGCTGCCCGTTGGTTTTTGTTCAGATGACACACGGCCTCGAGAAGACAGACGTTTCTCTTTCCGATCAAACGTCTGGCAATTTTCGCTGCACTATCTGTACAATCGTTACGTTTCTCCTTCATCGCGTGCGTGCGTGTGAGTTACACGACTGACTCGCGCCAGCACCGTTACGCGGTTTTTATACGCTTCCGTTGGAAAACGTTCTACGCGATACGTATACGTATTGTCGCGTATCGTTGGGAAAGATACACGTCCGGAATCGATAACTGTCAGGAGTCGATTGTTTCAAGTCGAACAACAAATATCCATGTGGTTTTGACGTGGCGTCGTAGTATGCCTCTTCAACAAATTTTGGATCGTCGGGATAAACCTGTCGTGCTAAATGTCGAATTTGCGCGCGATCGCGAGGGTTTTTGAAAACCACGATGTAATTAGCGTTGAGAGATATGTCGCGTTGTCCGCGTCCCTGATGGAAGAGATTTTGCGAGATAAGAATGACGCTGAGATTTTTGTGATGACTGCCTTTGGTAAAAAGATCCACGATCACGTCACTTGACGACGATTCTCTCATAAGATTGTCGATTATGATCAGTTTCGGGATAAGCGGATCGTTCGAGTAATCCTCCGGGCGTGGTAATCCCTCGCGAAATTCGATTACATTTTTCTTCCTCGCTGCAACGTTGTTTAGCGTGTTCTCTTCTTCTTTTACACTCGCATCGTATTGTAATTGACGATAAGCCTCTTGCCACTCCGCGTAATAAAACAAAACTCGTTCGAAACGTACGTCGGACATGTGCGACAAATACCGGAGAAAAGTTTTCACAAAAATCGTTTTCCCACAGCCAGTGGGTCCACAAACGATCGATGTCCAAGGATGTTTCCAGCGCACGTCCATTTCGCGTAATGAGCGGTTTGATTTTCTTACGTGACTTTAAAAAGAAGAAAAATGAAATGTAGGAATAATAATTTTTGCTTTTTTTGAAACAAGTAAATTAAATTAAATTTTTTAAAGTTAGAGATAATTTCATCAGCGCGGGGGGCGGCGGCGGCGGCGGCGGCGGCGGCGACACGCTCGTGTCAGCGTACCCCCGCGTATGCTAGCCGAAACAAAGGCACCGCGCCCGACGAAATTAGCTGATTCGGGCCGCGGTGCAGTGCGTACGTACATAAGCTTAACGACGCTAAAGTTCTTACACGTGAGCGGCATCGTGGCTAACAATCTGATTGACGATGACGCTAAAAAGGAACGGGAGATAAAGGTACGAAATTTTTGTTTTCAAGTAAAACTTTTTTTCTTTTTCTAAAATTTAACTAAAATGAAAAATTAGAAATGTTTTAATTTCAACTTTTTTTTATTTTATAACAAATGAACATTTTTATGTTCAAATATAAAATTTTTATTATACAAAAATACTTAAAATCTAACATTGTACACTTTTTACAAAAACTTATTTACACTATTTACATACTTGTTAGAAAAATTTTACAAAAATATATTTATTTACAATATTTACATTTTTCTCAAATTTTACAAAAGATATTTTTTGTACAATTTTCTTATAAAAACTTTACAAAAATTTACAAGATTTCTTATACACTAATGAGCGGAAAATTCTCGGATATCTTACATTTTAAAAATTAAAACAAAAAATAGAAGAAGAAGAAGAAGAAAAAAGAAATTATATTTACAGTTAACAAAATCCATACGGGAACGAATAGCGCTTATCGATAAATCTGCGTTTTAGCAATACCGGCGCACAGGTTTTTTTCTCGGTTCGTGTCACGATTTCGTGAAACGCTGTACGCCGAATTGCACTAAAACGCAGTTTTACCACGCCATCCCTTCCCGTTGTCTCTTCTTCCTCTTCTTCTATCCCCGATATTAAGTTGCTTATAGTACGGAAATTTAAGAGCTTAGAATTATTATAATTTAACGTTATACCCTTTACTTTACAGACCTCGTGGGTGTTTCCTTGCGGCGTACGAACCACATACGCATAAAATTTCGGTCCTCCTGATACGAACGACTCGATAAAGCTACCGCTGCCATAGCTTTCGAGTTCGTCCGTCATGTCACCTAAAAAGTTACCCGTACGCGGTTCGTACTCGTTCGGAACACCAGAACTTAAGTAAATACACGAGTCTGTATCGCAATATAAGGCTCTTTTATCTAATTTTTCTAAATAACTATATAATACAAGCCTCGCCTGTGCCGTCGTATAGGCAGCGATAACGACATTTGTTATCGGCGAGGCTACGACCGCTTCCTCGCGTAGCCGTCACGAAACGTACATTACCTCGTCGTTGACGGGTAATATACCGGTTATTTCGTGTTCAGGACTCGTGAGCAAAGTGGCAAAATGATGAAACGTTTTCACGATCTCGGTCTTAGGCAGATTAGCTCGTTGACCGAATTTTCCCCAAAAGGAATTTAAGCACAGCTTAGCGACCGAACGAAGGCCAGAATTTCGTGCAATATTATTTTTTTCAAGAACGATACCTTCGGTTTTCTCGTACTCCCGAAGGTAACGTTCTTTAGCCTCGTCGTCCTGGCATTCGCTCGGCCACCCGCTGGCTTCTTGCTTTAATTGCAGGAAAGTATTTATGTATTCGGCAAACAAGCCACCCTGCCGAGTACCGGGGTCGTATCTCGTGACATTATATTGCCAAATTTCGCTCACTTCTGTCACGAAATAACCCTTCTCGACAGCCTTGCGCAATTCGCAGGACACCCATGTACCCTCGAATTCACGATCGGAGGGAGAATCGTGAGTGCAGGGTAACGTCGAGAAGGTTTCGCAGCAACTACGGCATAGTCCGAATATTAATTTCCCGTTAACGCGATAGGGGAGCACCGGATGATATAGTATCGCGCGGTGGGAGTACTTTACAGCGGACAAGACCCTCTACGTTATCAAAATTAAAATTCGGTGCTGTCCCGATTAATCTACCGCATTCTTCACCAATGTAAATATCGGGATGACCAATCGGGAAAGCACCGGTTTTCAATACGTAAGGGTACAAAGAACATACGTCGACGTAACGTATTTTCTCTGTACCCTTAACTTCGTAGTGGGTCGCGATGTTCTCGGTACGTCGCCGTAAAATGCCTCGCGTGGATTGAGAGGTGCGAGTTTCAATAACGCGTGATTTTCGAAATAAGTATGCATTTCCCGATTTTCTCGCACCTCTCGATCAAAGTCGCACTCCCACTTTTCGGTCACGCGATATCCTAGTCTTTGAAGACGCCATGTCCGCGCGAGAGTTCGCTCGTAACGCGTGTCGATGGTGTCTTCGGGATTCGCGGATAAAAGTGTACGATCACGATTAACGCGAAAGCAACTTGGGCACCCGTGCCAAAAACAACCGTGGAATTGTAAAACGTAACGTCGTGTCTCGTTAGCAGTCTCCGTCTCGTAATATCCGTCAACAGTCGCGCCTGCAATTACGTGCTTCGCGTCCTCGACCCGCGTGAATGACCGGATGACCGAGCTCGCGCTCCATCCACACAAGCCAGCGCAGAGCTTTCTGCGATTGCTTGTCTGCATTTCTGTATCCCTTCGACGGAATCACGCCTATTTCATCACTGCGTAGAAAGTTTTTACGAAAAACTTTCATACACGTTGATGCGATAGTCGTGCATTCCTCGAAGGGACACACGTCACCGCGCTCCAGAAAGATTTTTCTGAATTCCATACACGCGCGCCGAAGAATGACGACGTCGTTACGGACAGTAGCGAACAATTTCGCGTTGAAAATCAAAGATGTAACCTTCGTTAGACAACTTTGAGTGCCAAGCTAAAAATTGTTCGCGTTCTTCCGATTTCATTTGATCGGGACAAAAATATCGAATGTCGGGTAAAGGTCCGACATACGTCTGGTTTTCGATCGTATTGAAAAGATGAGGAAATACACCTTTATCCGACGTATCCCTCAGCCCGAAAGCCTTGGGTAATTCGGATAAACGCATGGGCATGTAATTTACGCTGTCTATAAATTTAACATGACCAAGCGTTATCGCGATTATTTTTGTCCCGTTCAAAATTAACTCGGGTTTTTCTGTCATTTCCGTCTTTTCTACTAAATATTTTAATATGAATTGTGCGTCAAATGCTTTCGCGTTATGCGCGATACAGATGATCTTTTTGAAACATTTCGTCGATCGAGTTACGAAATCAACGAATTGTTTCACAGGATCATCTCGAAACACAAATTCGCGTATCCCACACCAACGACAGCGCGTCGCGTCTTCCTCTAGCGCGGAGCATGCTTCGCAAACTTGATGCGCGACGCAGAGAGTTGGTACGTGAAGATAGGAGTCTTCACTACCTTGTAGCAGCTCGTCTTGACGTGTTTCAAAGTCATAAAACACAAACGCGACGAGACCTTTGCTACGACTGTTCGTCAATTCGTCGTTATCTTTGTTACGCACAACCTCTACCCGTTTACCCGTACTCGTACCCTCGCCAGGATCTTCGACTACGGTTTTGCGGCGAAGAGGTTGCATGTAACATTGATGATTCGACGGACGGGGCGAGCGGCACGTCTTGCAATACGACTCGTCGCATTTATGTTCCGTTCCCGATTTGACAAATCGCCCACATCCGTCGCAAACTTTAACAGAATCACAAACGGATGCGTGCGATTTGCTGTCATATGAGTTGACTTCGCGATGTCGATTATAACACGCTTGCCCGAAAAAGCTGCGTTTACATTTCCCGCATCTGACGAGCATCGCATCGTAATTTTCACAATGCGACGCTGCGTAACACCGCGGACATTTTTTCGCGCAACGGTGCCCCTTATTCGGACGATAGCCTACGTTACACGCGACACAGTACCCTCCGCGTGAACCGGCTGCGGCTTTTAAATTTAAAATCGGATTGTAGTGACGCGAACGCTCATAGTACATGATGTTAAGACAATACGAGGGTTCGCGTCCTAACGATCCTAGTAACGCGGAGCCGTCGTACAACGGTTTCTCACCACGCCCGAAAGTACTAAAGTTATAAACTAATATTGCAATATTTTCGGGTAGGAGAAACCGCTGGAAGCGTTCAATTTGTGGAATTCCGCATCCCTCTTCTGGGATTACGACACCTGCGTTACGCACTAATTCTAACGCTAATTCGCGCTGTAACGCAGATGTCCGACATCTAACTTGGTTCCACGTTCTATGTAATTCTCCCTCGCGCACGTTTCCCCGCTGACTATGTATCCGTGATACCACCAAAGCGCGAGGGAGACACAAATTATCGCTGTTATTAATTTGTAAAATTGAACGCTTCGAGACGTCTTCGCGTGATAATTTATTTGATGAGCGTCCGCGACCTAACGGAACTGCGACGTTGAAGACGCTCACCAAAAAATTTTGCGCCACATCCATTCCGCCGGCACTTTGCGCTACTGAACTCACGAGGTGCCAAATGTCCTCGGGAGTTAAGTCTCGCGCCGGACGGAATGATAAGCCGGCCGGTCCATGCGTTAGCTCCGCCGAATAAAAAGTTAATCCGACGTAATCGGACGGAGCGCTCGAGCGTAAAATGTAGGCGTGTAACTCACTGAACGCGTTTTCTATCCATTGTATG